>NW_021319375.1:62543-89920 GCF_001605985.2 Dendrobium catenatum
AAGTTTGGGATGTGAATTGGCTTGATAGTAATTTAGATTTTAATCTCGAGGTAAAATTTGTAATGATATCAAGGTCAAAATTGCATTTATTTGAGATGAGGTTGATTTTGAGATTGAAATGATTTGATAACTTAAGGTTGAAATCCTAATAGATCTTTTTTAAATTTTGAAAACTCAACATAAATTGAATCAGGATCAAATATGCAGTTCAAAATTAAAGAAAATCAGAATTTAGCTCGACTCTTTGATCCGCGCAAGTAGCTTGGGGGATAAATGTTCAGAACTCAGGATTTGAATTTGAGAATCATTTAAAGTTGAATAGAAGTTGAAATCAATTTTGAACAAGGAGAAGTTTATTATGTTTGGGACCTAAAGTTGAGCAGTAAATGGAGTCTTCTAATTTTAAGATCAACCATTGAGTTCACTCAAATGTTTAGGTTCACAAATTATTTGAGTAATCCTACGAATTAGGCGTGACTCTTTCACCGCACAAGTGGTTTAGAAAGAAATGTCCAAGCCTAAAATTTAAACTGAAGAATTTTAGAATTGTGTTTGCGCATGTGTTGCAAGCTCAACAAATTGTAATAGAAGACACATAGCTGGTGGATGAAGTTTGATTTGAAAAGATTGATAAGATATTTGACAATGTTGACAAACTCCATCCCCCAAGCGCAACATTCTTTTATTTTGAAAACTAAATATATTGAACTCGCATTCAACATAAGGTTACATAAATTTGAGGGGGAAGATTCTTAGAGTCGTTGCCTGGACTCTTTCATTCCATCAAGTTGTTTGGGGATGAAATGTAAAAATAGACTTTATCGAAGAATCATTCTTGAGTCCAAACTTGAGAGTATTTATAGTTCTATACAGCATATTGAATAATAAAGCTATAATTCTATATGTTGTGATAGGATAAAGGATCAGTAAGATTGAAAAAGATTGAATTATTACTAGAGATTGAAATTTAGATTAAAATTGATGGATTTTCTGTAACTTGTGAAACTTAGCTGCAGGAGATGTTAGTCGCATGCAAGTTCTGCAACATAATATCATGGAATGGTTAAAAATCAATATCGACTGCTCTCTTATTCTTCACAATATTGGCGCATGTGGGAGTGATTCGGGACTTGTAAGGAAGATTCTTATTGTTTTGCAAATCTTTTCATCCATTGGGAATTCACAACTGGAATTCTAGCTATTCAAATCGACTAAAAGAAGTTATCAAAGTGGATGTTGTTAAATACAAGGAATTTGTATTGAAGAGACAGTGCAAATGTGATTAAGTTCATTCTAAAGCTTGGCTTCTGAATTCAAGGGAGCAGAAGACTTGGAATTCCACGGAAATTCAATCATATCATCTTTATTGGGTTAGGAGAGATTGCAACATGTTGGCGGATTTATGGTAATCTGCTAAGTTAGTATTTTTCGAAGATTGTTAACTGTAATAACGCTCCTCCTTCTTTTGTTAATATAGTTGAAGGAGAATCACTTTCTTCTTTTTTTCTTCTTAAGCATTATGCTTCTTCAAAAAAAAAAAATAACTAGTTTTTTTTTTTAAATTTAGATGATGAGCAAATATTTATGGGCTCTTTTAACTTAAGCAAAATCTAGAGAAATCCCCTTAGATGTTTGACCATCCTGAGGGTGTTTAGCAATCATTGATTGATGACTTTAAACCTATATGGAAGAAAAATCCTTTGCTTGATCATCTAAGTTCTGAGATCAAGACATTCTTAAGATATGACCATTTGAGTTTTGTTAAAACCTTGCTTGAATATAGGTTTGATTGAAAAAAGTATTAGTTTGAAAAAAATTATTTTCTTGAGAAATATTATTTTGGAAATTAAAATTAAACACATTATTATGAACAGTATATCGCCTCGGCGGTGATAAATGCGTTCTCTGAATGGGTCAAATTTGAAATTTAATTTATCAAATTTGTAGTCAAACCAATGGAACAACATATGATTCAAGATCAATGACGTTCAATCATTATTTAACTACTAATCATTCGGATAAAAGATCATTAATTTCAATAATCAAAATAATGATATAATAATATATTTCCAAGAAAAGATGTATTACCTATTAACCGATTATTTGCATATGACAGATAAAACGATCGCCATTTTTGTTGAATTTCCAAGATAATAATTAATTTTGAAATTAATTTGAAAATCAGGTCTGGGTTCTAATCTCCACGAGCGCAACCCTCGTAGTTAATTACATCGTAGAAATGAATTTTTCTACACTCTCTATTAATAGAGGTAAAATATTATTAATGATTTCAAAGTTCTATATCAAGGATGTAAGGTTGAAATTCAAGTGGGATTGTTCAAAAGTTGAAGACTTATTTCCTAGAGTCAAAGAAGAAGGTAAGTGTTTTGAGATTCCGAATTACTCAGAAACACCCAGCCTATCTAAGTGTTGGGCTCGAATTGATTGGAAAGAAGTATTAATTAGAATGGTCCAATTATTGAATGTGGAATTAGATTCCGGAGGTTCAGGTTTATAGCCCGGCTAGCTCAGACCTAAGTCTAAATTAGGCACTGAAATTGCCTGAACCTAGCTAAAGTAGTTTCAATCTGGACTTACCCGGCCTGGATTGGGAGCCACTAAACCACTAGGTGCTTTACAAAATGATCGTCATTTATTAGAATGGTAGGACGCTGTATTAGATCAATTTTTTGGACTGGGCTGACATCTAAGTGATCCTAATTGACCCCTTGACTATTGGGTTGTGCTTAAGCTAATGAATAAAGAATTTAAATATTTTAAATTTGTGCTAATGCGAGCCATGCCAATAGACTCGATAAATGCTTGAAATTTGAAAGAAGAACTTGAAATGAGAACTCCGCGTCCGGCTACTTCTTAAAAATGTCTAGAGTTCTATTGACTTAAAATTTTAATTTGATTAAGTAAAAATTTTGTTAAGTCCTTAAGAACCACAATCGATTTCAGGCTAAATTCAAAACGGCATGCAGGTAAAAGACTAGAAAGCAAGTAGTTCTTACTGCTAATCAATTAAATAAATCAATTAAATCAAATAGCTCAAATTGAATTTCCCAATGGGCAAAGTGCCACGTTATTATTACATCCAGAATTTACAGAAAGTAAGTGGCCAGGCACCAACTGACAAAACCGGATTTCTAATCGCTAAGCTCAAGTGACTTTGAGAATAGGTCTCTCGTTATCGCACTTCTCGTCTTCTGCACTTCTTGATCGTCGGTCAGATATCCAAATGAAAAGAAACGCCCCTTGAATGGGGGTGTTATTTTCTCTTGATATTTTAAGTTCATCCAAATTGGATCTCAAATGGAGAGGACTCTGCCTTGAGGGATGTCCTTTCTCTTGGTTCCAAAGTGGATGTTTTACATCCCATTCTGAACTCCAGTTAAATAGTTTTACACACATCAACCTCAAATTTACATAGCAAAATGAAAAATCTAGACTCGACCTGCAATGTTATCCTAAGTAACCACATAGTACCATATAAATCCAAGCAGTTAATATTTTGATCTCAAGCAGTTGATATATTTGAATTTAAATGCTCAAAGAGTGCAGTAAATAAAATAAACAATCAATTCAATTCTAAGCTAGGCAAACAACATAAGTGAAGCTCGAAATCCCGGCACACAGCGAAAAGTAAACACCGGCCCTAGCCTAAACTAGAGTGGGTGTTCCTAACAAACCATCTAAAGTGTGTGAGGTAGTCGTGTGTTTGATATGTCAATAATAGGATCATTAGATTGAATGTTGCTTAAGGTTCTGTTGTTTGAATGGCTTGGGAAATTTTAATTGAAGTTTAAATCTTAATGGTGGCTTGAATAACCTTTAAAATTAATTCTAATTTTTGCTGGAAACCACCTTGTGTCACACAAGGGCACCGTGTGAAGTTTATTTTCACTTCCTTGGGCTAAGCTATATAGCCTCGTTAGGCCTGGGTGTACCTAAGTGGTACCTCAGTATAATTAAGTATTGAATTGAATTCAAGGTTTGGAGAGTTAATGCAATTTATTAAATGTGTTGACTGAAAGTGCTTCTGAAAGCACTGATAATTTCTTAGGAGTTAAGCCCTTATGAACTAGCCAAAAGCTAACAAAGAGAGGTGAATTGGAAACTTAAAAACCAAGAAAAACTCAAACCAAAATCACCACATAAACAAAGTGCAAAATTAAATAAATGCGGAAGCAATAATAAGAAGAAGACACACCAATATTTATAGTGGTTCGGTCAAACCTTGACCTACGTCCACTCTTTGGAGGCACCCTCCAAGTTTGTATAAGAAATCGTGCACTCTCCTTTAGCCCCCACAGCTAGGCGAAGAAGCCATTAAAAAATCACTTCCACCTTCCCCGGTGCGGCGGAGTCGCCGTGTCCTTTGACACCAAAGAAATCTTCTTCTTTGGTGAACTTACCTCGAGACAAGCCTTGAATCCGATGGTACTAAGGTGTGAGTTCGCCGGAGCAACCGTGTGGATCCCCCACCATACTCCCTTGAGTTCCTCCCCCTCACAGGATCTTCTCCCTCTCAAACTCCACCCTTTCCTCTCTCCCTTTAAAGCACTCTCTTCAAGTTTCCCCCACAAGAACGAAGCTACAATGGCTGCCAAAGACACTTACAAAGTGCCTTGTCATAGCTTAAATAGAAGAGCTAAAAACGAGCTGATTAATGCAAGTTGCCGATATTATCGTCCGGGACGATAGGCATATCGTCCTGGCCGATTAGTTCAAATATGAGGAAAATCGTTCTGAATATCGCTCTGAAATGAGACTGGACGATGTCTAATCATCCAGGACGATCTTGCGATCGGCCTAGATGAAATCCCCATTAATTGCTTTCCAAAACTACCTGAGAAATTTTGGAAAATTTGTTCTGGATCGGCTAGGATGATATTTTATAGTCCAGGCCGATATACCAGGACGATATCCAAAAATAAGATTTTCCTAAGTAGATATGGCGACAGATTCTTGCTGAATTGAGCCGATCATCCTGGCCGATATAAAATCATCCAGGATGATGTGTTTTGCATAAAGACGGCTGCTTTAATGAAGATGCCCTAATTAGGGTTTCTACTTTTGTCAGATCATCCAGGACGAAATAAATATCGTCCCGGACGATGTTACCAAAAATTGAAATCTTTTAGGGCACAACAGAAAATCTTCCAAGTTACAAATTATCAGATGCCACATCAAATACAACAGACTCAATAAATAAAAAAGATTACAAACTGACACAGACCTAGTCTACCCAATCTTGAGCTGGTTCTAGATTGCAGTCTAATCGTTTGGACCTGAAACGTTAGCACATAAGGCAATCATAAAGAAATAAGGAATAATTGCTATCATTAAAATCATAAACCATAGATCCGCAACAATCTCCCCCTTTTTGATGATGGCAAAACATTTCAATTTGAATTTTCAAAAAAGGCAATTTCTCCTAATCTCCCCCTCACTAGAATAAACCCTTTTTAAAAAAATAGGGGAGATAAAAATATTTTTGTTATTTTTAATTTTTTGAAAACAAGATACAAAACACGATAACAGTACAAAAATTCAACAATGCGTTCTCCTCTTTTGACATTATCAAAAAGAGAGGAGGCACAAATAAAAAACAAAATGAACAAGAGATAAAAACGTTCCCTGGTCTAGTAAAAAAACAAATGTTCTTAAAATGAGAAAGTTACCTCTTGGTTTTAATCTAAAACTTAGTAGAATTGGATTGACAACGTATAGCCCAGAAAAGGTTAGAAATTCATAATTTGATAATCCAAATTCATTCTTTTAAAGGCTCAAAAACTTTTTAATCCAATATCCAAATCAAGGAATTAAAGGGAAAAAGAAACAATAATTTTTCAAAACTCCTTCCATAAATCATATCTAATAGAAGATCAATGCATGAATTTCTGAATCAGTAACCAAAATTTTCAAGCACAAGTTTCAAACATATGAAGGATTTTCTTAAGTTTTTAGTAGTATAAAAAAAATAAGCATATTTTTTTTGTGGCTCATTTTATGCCCTTTATCACTTAAATGACTCTTTGAACATCTCTAGATTTTAATACACTTTGTGTATTTTTTTTTTAATTTGGCGTCATTGCGCATCTTTTGGTTTGACATCATTGGCCACTTTTTTTTTAATTATTTTCAAAAAATATGCTTTCTTTCTTATATTTTCAAAACCAAAGTAAACCCAATTATTGACAACACGAACATCTTGATTAAGAAAATTTTATGGTGGATTCAACAATCTTGCAAAAGATTCCTATGCGATAGAAAAAATGTAGGGAGATGAAAAAAAAATAGTTTCAAAATCCAATTTAAAATATGATGAAGATTTTGAACAAAAGTAAAATAACCCCTTTACGAAGAGAGATAGAGAAACAAAAAACATGAGTTCCCTTCCTCTGACTATTTTAAAGAAGTCAATCACAACTTACCAAAGATTTAAAGAAAAATTAAAAAGTATATTTTTCATTTTTAGAGAAGTGAATGTGTGTGTTGATCAGAGAAAAACTTTCACGAGAAAAAAAAATTCAAAGAATAAACAAAACTAAAAAACACAAAAAAAAGAAAAACACAACACAAAAACATGAAAGGCTCTTAACCATTATCTCTCTCCTGGTCCGATGCTTCAGAGACTAGATCTGCCCATGAGATTTTTTGCCTCTTATTATTTCCCCAGTTAAAATTTTGCTTCGCCTTGCCCTTTTCTTTCATAGGAAGAATTCTTAAATTAGAGTACTGATTTTTCATATGTCCAGGCTTCCTGCATTGAAAGCAAATAACGTCAGAAGAAATATGGACATCCTTACCACTTTTACCTTTTTTCCACTTTTTCTTATGCTTAGGTGAGCTTTGTGATTTGCTTGACACGTCATTACCTTCGTCACCAACTAGGCTATCTCTTTCTGTATCTCCAACTTTTAGAACAATAGTTTCACCTACATCCAAAAGTCTTTGACCCAAACTTTACTCGTAGGTAATGAGCGAGCCAATCAAATTATCAAAAGAATAATCATTCAAATCTTTTGATTCACAAATAGCAACAACTTTGGCATCAAATTTTTCAAGTAAACAACGAAGAATTTTGTTAACTTTTTCAAAATTTGAAAAATCTTTTCCTAAAACATGCAATGAGTTTACAATTTGAATGAATATGGTATACATGTCTAAGATCGTTTCAAAAGGTTTCTTGGAAAATAATTCAAAATCATGCATTAACAAATTCAACTTGGATTGCTTGATTTCACTAGTGCCTTCGTATATGGTGTGCAATTTATCCCAAACTTCCTTACCGATAGTGCACGTGGATACTAACATAAAATCATCAGAATTTAAAGCACAGAAAAAGCAATTTAAAGATTTTGCATTCAGTTGAGCATTCAGTTGTTCTTCCTTATTCCATTGATTAAAAGGAATATAAGTTTTAACTCCATTAACAATACGTGACGGTGATGAATAACCAGTTAAAATCAAATGCCACATGTGAAAATCAATCGATTACAAGAAAATAGACATATGAGTTTTCCAAAAATCAAATGACAAATTTTCAAATAAAGGAGGTCTGGTGATTGAATAACCTTCCACAATAGTATGATTAGCCATAGATCGAATTCAAAAGCTTTTAAAAACTTATTTTATGAAAACTTGCTCTGATACCACTTAAAAGTTTGTTAGGGATGTTAAGCCCTATATGAACTGGCCCAAGGCTAAGTAAAGAGAGAGAGGTGAATTGGAAAACTTTAAAATCGAAAACACGAACCAAATCACCACAATCAAAGTGCGGAAGAAAAATAAATGCGGAAGCGATAATAAGAAAAGAACACACCAGATTTATAGTGCTTCGGTCAATCCTTGACCTATGTCCAATCCTTGGAGGCACCCTCCAAGTATTGCACTAAAATTGTGACTCTCCTTTAGCCCCCACAGCTAGGCGGAGAAGCCCTTACAAAATCACTTCCACCTTCCTCAGTGCGGCGGAGTCGCCGGGTCCTTTGACACCAAAGAGATCTTCTTCTTTGGTGAACTTACCTCGAGACAAGCCTTGAATCTGATGGTACTAAGGTGCGAGTTTGCCGGAGCAACCGTGTGGATCCCCCACCACACTCCCTTGAGTTCCTCCCCCTCACAGGATCTTCTCCCTCTCAAACTCTACCCTTTCCTCTCTCCCTTTCAAGCTCTCTCTTCAAGTTTCCCCCACAAGAACGAAGCTATAATGGCTGCCAAAGACACTTACAAAGTGCCTTGTCATAGCTTAAACAAAAGAGCTAAAAACGTGCTCATTAATGCAAGTTGCCGACATTATCATCCAGGATGATAGGCATATCATCCTAGCCAATTAGTTCAAATATGAGGAAAATCGTCCTGAATATCGCCTTGAAATGAGGCTGGATGATGTCTAATCATCCTGGACAATCTTTCGATCAGCCTGGACGAAATCCCCATTAATTGCTTTCCAAAACTGCCTTAGAAATTTTGGAAAAATTGCTCTGGATCGGCCAGGACTATATTTTATAGTCCAGGCAGATATACTAGGACGATATCCAAAAATAAGATTTTCCTAAGTAGATATGGCGGCAGATTCTTGCTGAATTGAGCCGATTGTCCTGGCCGATACAAAATTGTCCAGGACGATGTGTTTTGCATAAAGACGGATGCTTTAATGAGGATGCCCTAATTAGGGTTTTTACTTTTGTCAGATCGTCCAGGACAATATAAATATCGTTTCGAACGATGTTACCAAAAATAAAAATCTTTTAGGGCACAACAGAAAATCTTCCAAGTTACAAATTATTAGATGCCACATCAAATACAACAGACACATGAAAGAAAAAAGATTACAAACTGACACAGACCTAGTCTACCCAATCTTGAGCTGGTTCCAGATTGTAGTCTGATCATGTGGACCTGAAATGTTAGCACATAAGGCAATTGTAGAGAAATAAGGAATGTTTGCTATCATCAAAATTATAAACCATAGATCCACAATAGGATCTTCTCCCTCTCAAACTCCCCCCTTTTCTCTCTCCCTTTCAAGCTCTCTCTTCAAGTTTCCCCCACAAGAACGAAGCTACAATGGCTGCCAAAGACACTTACAAAGTGCCTTGCCATAGCTTAAATAGAAGCTCTCAAAACAAGCTCATTAATGCAAGTTGCCGCCGTTATCGTCCAGGATAATAGGCATATCGTCCTGGCCGATTAGCTCAAATATGAGGAAAATCATCCTGAATATCGCCCTAAAATGAAGCTGGACGATGTCTAATCATCCCGGATGATCTTGCGATCAGCCCGAATGAAATCCCCATTAATTGCTTTCCAAAACTGCCTGAGAAATTTTGGAAAAATTGCCCTGGATCTTCCTGGATGATATTTTATAGTCCAGGCCGATCCTCTGAACAATGTCCAAACATAGGTTATTTATTAATTGATCTGGCGGCAGATTCTTGCTGAATTGAGCCGATCGTCCTGGCCGATAAAAAATCGTCCAGGACGATGTGTTTTGCATAAAGACGGCTGCTTTGATGAGGATGCCCTAGGGTTTCTACTTTTGTCAGATCGTCCAGGACGATATAAATATCGTCCCGGATAATGTTACCAAAAATAGAAATTTTTTAGGGCACAACAGAAATCTTTCAAGTTACGAATCATCAGATGTCACACCAAATACAACAGACTCAAGAAAGGAAAAAGATTACAAATTAACTCAGAGCTTGTCTACCCAATCTTGAGCTGATTCCAAATTGCAGTCCAATCGTGTGAACCTGAAATGTCAGTACATAAGGCAGTTGTAGAGAACAAAGAATGTTTGCTATCATCAAAATCATAAGCCATAGATCCGCAACAGAGTCATTCTTCTATTATGCCCAACTAAGTGGCTTAATAAGAGGAAGGGAGAGAAGAGAAGAAGAGAGGAAGAGCGAGAAGCTCCACAAAAAGAGGAAGGATTTTGAAGAAGGATTCGACTACTTACATTGAAGATGGATGGAGGTGGCCAGTCATCCATGGATGACCGGATCACCAACTCCTTTAGATCTACCGCGCGTCCAACTATGTTGGATTCAAAAGGTAGATTTCCATTCAATCATAGCTTCCCTCTCAATTATTGTTTTTTTAACTCTCCTTTGGTGATTAAAAAAGGAGGGTTGATCTCTACGCAAAAGCATTTGCTGGAGATTGGAAAAGGAAAAGAAGTCATTAATGTTTTGAAGAGTAAGTCAATTTCACCCATAAAGGCTTTTATCCCTAAAGCAAATGATATGGAGGCTTCTTCATCAGGTTGCAAAGATTATAATTTGTTGAAGAATGATAAAGATATTGATAATACCATCCTCGGTGAGGGTAATATCAAAAATCCAACATCTTCATCTGGATTAGATAATTGTAATGTGTGTTAGAAAACCACATATTAAAATTAATTTGAAGGAAGTTCATCATGAAAATGAAAATGCAAACGTGGTCAAAGATGACTTGGAAAATGAAAAGGCCAATGTTCAAGTGTTGAGGAATTCGTTGGTTGTGAAGATTCTTTGTAAAAAATTACCTTTTTCTAATTGTGCTAATGAATTAAGGAGGCAATGGGGAAAATATGGAAGATTTCATATAACCTCACTTGGATTAGATTGGTTTTTGTGCTCTTTTCAGTCACAAGAAGCAATGGAAGAAGTTCTTAATGGAGGTCATTGGTATGTGGGAGGATTCATCATTGGTTTAGACATATGGTCACCCAACTTCTCTCCAAATTCTTTGGATGGGATCCTTCCCCTATTTGGGTTTGTTTTCCTCAATTACCTTTACATTACTGCGACAAAACCAATATTACTAGAATTGTTTCGGGACTCCTCTATTATTGGACGACAACATGTTTAGGCGGGGGAGAAGGGAATTCGCTAGAGCTTGTATTCGGGTTAAACTAAATTCTAAACTCCCTTGTGGTACATTGTTTGAAGGTCTTCAAGGTAGATTATTTCAAAAATTTGAATATGAAAATCTATCGTCCGTCTATTTTTATTGCTGGAAAATTGGTCATATAGATTTTGTATGTCTAAATGCTTCTCTTAAGCAGAATCTTCTTGTTAAAAATGACCCTAAAAATTAAGTTCAAGTTGCCGATCATTCATATGGTCCTTGGATGCATTTGAAGTTTAAAAATAAAAAGAAGGCAATTTGAATTCTAGAATAGTCCTGTTCTTCTTAAATCTACTATATCCAATCAGAATTATTTCAAAGTTGCTGGTATTTTGGATAATAAAGAGGAGGCTGTTAATGCTATATCGGAATTAAGTGCTGGTCCTTTTGAAATTCAGAATTCAAATATTGAATTCAATCCTAATCAATTGCAAGATATTGTTAATAATGTAGATTTTTCTTAACCTATTCCTGCTGATAATCCCGTGACTCTACCTGAAATCTCTGAACCAAGGGCAGCTCAAGATTTATTTGATTTCAAACTTACTTCTTTTCCGACTGAAGAAGTAAAGGCCATTCCTATATAAGATTTTATTTCTGAACTGACTTTATCCATTTTGGTTGTTGAGGGAAATCTTAAATCTGATATTGGTTTTAATAATTCAGCCAGCTTTATTATTAATTAGCAAATTCAAAATTCAAATTCTGAATTTGAAAATGCAAATATTGTGGATGCAGTTATGGAAGCCGTTAGTAATAATACTATTGCTGATTCTTTGGGAGCTATTTGTACTCCCATTCTGGCTGCTAATCTGATGGGAGATATTGAACCAAAATTTGAAATCAAATATTCGGGTATTCATTAAATAGAAGAGGGAATAGTTATTACTAGTGCCACTGAACCAATTCCATGTAATAGCTTTCATAAGGAAATTCCTGAAACTATTACACCATCTTCAGAGGTTAATCTGAATTTTAAAAAGACAATAAGGAGTATTAAATCGAAACTTTCTTCTAGTTCTAGACATAAACTTTTTAAAGAGCTTCAATCCTTGGGACCAGTGGATGGATTTCTAAGAAGGAGAATAGCTGATCTTATTTCAAAAAAGTTTGTAAGGGGTTCTTTCCCTTTAGTTCCTTAATGTATTCCTACTACTACATGGATATCTATAGCATGATGATTCTTGGAGGATACTTGAAGAGGGAACTCATGTTTAAAGAGCTTCTCAGATTATTTTTTGTGAATTATGGACTCAAGCTTTGGAAGAAGATTCAAGGATATCTTCTAGTTCTTATTGACGATTATCAACTTTTGTTGATTCTTTGTTATCTTACTTCATTTCTTAGTTTCCTTTTCTTTCTTTTAGTTTTATATTCATTTTTTATAGTTACTTTAATTATTTATGAGATTGATACTAGTTCTTATTTTTTAACCGGTTGGGAACTCTGGGATACTAATCAACCTTTTAGGTTGTTTTATTTATTTGGTATCCCCTAAAATAACTAGATCGACAAGAGGGGGGGGGGAGGTGAATTGTGAAAACTTTGTAGAAAAAATTAAAACCTAAGCAATAGTTCTAATTTTTTTGATGTTTTTAAATTTTTACATGAAAATGTAAACTACTATGAAGGCAAACCTATTGAACTTAACGTGCAACAATAGAATCCTTTTCTTCCACAAATTTGACCAAGCAAATATTATGAAAATTAAGTACAAGAAAAAATAAACAGCAGGAAAAAGCACACTGGAATTTTATAGTGGTTCGGTCAAACCATGACCACTCCACGAAGTCCTCCGCTCCGGAAATTTCACTACAAACTATAGCTCTCCTAATGCCCCCCTCGGTAAGGCGAAGAAGCCCTTACAATACTCCCTTTCACCAACCCGGCATGGTGGAGTGCCAAGCACTATTTTCACCCTTCTGGCGATGGCAGAGTACCATATCATTTTTCTCCCTCCTGGAGAAGGAAGAGTACCTTCGAGGTCACGGATGTAGAAGAGTCTCCTCCTCAGATAGCCTCCCACAAATTCTTCCCAGGTCACAGGAGGAGCAAGATGCAGCAAGAACGGAGCAACTATGTGATCTCCCTCACACCTCTTCTCCCTCACCAAGCTCACCTTCTCCTTCCTCTCTCAAACCCTCAAAAATTCTCAACAGCTCTCTCCCAAGGATTCCCTCTCTAATCACGTTCCCCTCTTTCTATCTCTCTCAAAAAGATTATTAATTTGACACATAAAACGGGCTCCAAAATCCGTAAAATTTTCAAAGTAGCCGTTACAATCGTACAGTACGATTTCAGATCGTACAATACAATATGTATAAACAGGCTTCATCCTGGTACAAAGGTGTACGAATAGTTCAAAATCTAATCATACAGTACGATAATAAATTGTGTGATACGATCCTCAACACTACTGCTCGTACAAGACGATCGCTGAGACGATCAAATGTCATCTCTGTTCATCGTATGGTACGATATACATCGTACAGTACGAATGCTCAAAATCAAGGCATCATCCAAGAAGAATTCCAGGACGATCAAATATCATCTTTGTTCATCGTATGGTACGATCGACCTCATACAGTACGATGAGACAAAAATAAGGGAATGTTCAGGACGATCAGAATTCATCTATGTTCATCGTATGGTACGAATATGTTTCTTACAGTACGATTTTTAATTAGCAATTTAGCCTTGATTTATTCTACTAATCACGAGTTAATTTAAATAAGTATTTACAATAAATCGTATAGTACGAAGTCCTTCGTATAGTACGAACGCCTGAGAAAAACTTACTTAAGTTAATTTGGCGGCTAGGGTTTTGGATTTGGAACACATCATACAGTACGATAGCATTCGTACGGTATGATCTATTCACAGAAATCATTTTACAAGCTCAGATCGTATAGTATGAAATAAAGTCATACAGTACGATCACCAAAGAAAGAAAATCTACATTTTTTACTTTTAAAACCCTCTCCCCTTGTGTGTGTGTGCATGGTTGCTCAGACTTATATGCAGTTTGTGGCCAGACTCAAGAAAATAAATAAGAAATTACATTGTTAGACTTATACTACTAATCTAACCAGTCATGAGTCTTCCTATTGTCCTGAGTAGCTTGTGATCTTCCTAAAGTGTTAGTACTCGCGGACAATAGCAAATAATAAATGATATTCAATGAATAGTAGTTCAAGCAACATTATTTGTCATCATCAAAATCTCAAACTCGGGGTCATGGGTCGCAACAATCTCCCCCTTTTTGATGATGTCAAATAATGTTTGTTGTAGGCAAGTTTGAAAGGCATATATATATATATATATAGTTAATACAAACTAGACAAGACAAAAAAAGAGATGAAATGCATTCTATTAAAACGCAAAAGGAAACTGCAACATAAACAAATTACAACAACCTTTCCACCCTTTTGACAGCACCAAAAAGAGGAGCAAACAACACTAAGAAAGAAAAATATAACACATGCACTTCAAAGGGAAGGATCCTGATCACTTGGAGGTGGAGGTGGGTTTGGCTGAAAATAGTGAAGGATTGTGTCAAATCGTTGATCAGTCGCGATGAAGCATTTCCCAAACCATTGCATGTCAGCCTCGCATTGCTGATGTTGCTCTTGTATGTGTGTTTCGAGAAGAGCCTGAAGTTGGTCGAAACGTTCGACCAAATCATCATGAGGATAAGCTGGTGCAGGAGCTCGAGGTACTGCATGTCGTCGTGGTCGAGCTAGAGCTACTGCGGGGGCTTCTTCTCCTTCTTCTTCATCAAAGACGGGTTCTTCTGGCTCTTGTCCCCGATGAAAAAGAATATGAAAAGAGGCATCCATATAAAAGATTAGAAGATTATTGGGTTCATCAGGATTGGTTAGTTGGTATTTATTTTGAAGGATGTATCCTATAAGGTGACCAAGAGCAAGATTTTGTTTCTGGCGAGTAGTAGAGAGGTGAACGAAAGTCATATGACAAATGTAGTCAGTAATAAGATATGCCTCATCAAATTTGGTGTTGGTCATGATAAGATAGGTGGCGACAGATAAAGTCGGAGTCATGTTGATCCGGTCGCCAGCTTTGGGTATTATAGAGGTTCTAAGGACATGTTGAATAATTATGGAATTTCGATTAAGTGATTGGACGAGTGGTTGGTGTTGATAGAAGGAAACATTCCTAAGGACATAATTAACATCACTCCAGTCAAATTTGTTTGTGAGAAAGGAACGAACTCGAGGTCCTTCAGTGGATAGCCTAATAGTTTGGGCGATGTCGGCTTTGGTAATTTTGATATTTTGGCGACTGACAAAGGAGTGGAAAGTTAGGTTGTCGACGATTTGCTAGAAATTTCAAAAGAAGTTCAGAGTTTTAGGGGAAGGCCAGGGTGAGGAGGAACTGGAAGGTGATGGAAGCAAAGAGGTTCAATCCCTCGAAATTCAGAGCAGCCTGATTGAACATTTTGGATGGCGTAATCTTGCAGGCTTTATACTTGTGATATGCCTATTCATTTTCAGCACTTAGAAAGAGAGCGCTGTGACGACTAGAGGAAGACGAGCTTCCAGCTACCAAATAACTCCTCTTGCTGGAACTAGACATCATGTAGAGGCTGAGTGAAAGGTGAGAAGGAACAGGTATGAGTGAAGTGAGCTACAAGTGAAGCAAATTTATAGATTTTTTTCAACATCATACAGTACGATCATGTTTCATACTGTATGATTCGTAATAAATGTTCTGACGAGTCATTTTGGGAAAAGGTGGACAAATCGTATAGTACGATGGGTATCGTACAATACAATCAGAAGGATTTCGATCGTCCCGAGGGTCATCCGTACGACCTTTGATGAAAAGTTTCGTACAGTACGAATAGGTGTATCGTACAATATGAATGATAATTATATCATACCAGCCATATTTACTTCGTTCTCATCCATTTTGTTGAGGTGGATCGTACAGTATGAAGCGGAGATATCATACCGTACTAACACCAATTATATCGTACCAAACCGAGTTAATTCATCCCAATCAGTTCACTAACGTGGATCGTACAGTACGAAGAGGAGATATCATACCGTACGATGACCAATAATGTTGTACCAGACGGATTGAATGCCAGCCAGCTGTATCGTATAGTACAATGTAGATCGTACAGTACGATCAACAAAGGCAAAATTTGCCTATGGTTGTGTTTTGTGTAGATTTAGATATATCTTACAGTACGATATAGAATCATACATTACGTGAATGAAATGTCAAATTTTATGGTTTTGTGTAGTGAGTGTGTGATGATTAGGAACAATCTTAGAAGAGATATTTTTTTTTTGTTTTTTTATGCATTAATGTCTGTGACACCTAATCTAGTCCTCAGGGTTCTAAAGGTGTCGAATGCTAGTGGTTTTGTGAATATGTCAGCCAATTGATCTCCTGTAGTGATGTGATGCAATTCTATATCTCCCTTAGCAACATGATCTCTTATGAAATGGTGTCTAATATCTATATGTTTCATTCGAGAGTGCTGAATTGGATTCTTAGAGATGTAAATTGCACTTGTGTTGTCACACATGATTGAGATGGTTCCTACAGGTAAGCCAAGATCAAGAATTTATTATTTTTATCATAGTACTTGTGCAACGCAACTTCCTATTACAATATATTCTACCTCGGTCGTGGAAAGGGATATTGAGTTTTTCTTCCTACTGGACCAAGAAACTAATGATTGTCCTATGAATTGGCAGGTACCATATGTGCTTTTTCTATCTATCCTATATCCTGCAAAATTAGAATCTGAGTACCCTAAGATTTCAAAGGAAGTGCTGTGTCTAGGATACCAAATTCCTAAGTTCGGGGTGCCTAGTAGATAGCTAAGGATTCTCTTGCCCGCAGTTAAGTGAGACTCTTTAGGATCGGCTTGGAAACGGGCATAGAGGCATACATTAAACATTATGTCTGGTCTACTGGAAGTCAGGTAAAGAAGAAATCCAATCATTCCTCTATACTTTTTCTGATATACTGATTTTCCATTAGGATCTTTGTCAAATTGAATCGTTGAGCTCATTGGAGTGTTTATGGGTTTAGCACTATCCATTTCGTATTTTTTCAAAGTATCCTTAATATACTTTATTTAACTCAGAAAAGTTTCGTTATCCATTTATTTTATACTAAAGCCAAGAAAGTAATTAAGTTCTCCCATCATGCTCATTCCAAACTCATTACTCATTTTTTTTTAGAATTCAACACACAAGTTTTTAGCTGAAGATCAAAATAAGATGTCATCCACATAAATTTGAACAATGAGAATTTCATTTTTGATCTTTTGTAAAAAGAGTGTAGTATCTACACTACCCTTTTAAATCTTCTATCCAATAGGAATGAGCTAAGTCTTTCGTACCATGCTCTAGGTGCTTGCTTTAATCCATAAAGTGCATTTTTTAATTCGAATACATGGTTTGGAAATTATGAACTTTCAAATCCGGGGAGTTTCTCAACATAGACATCTTTCTTAATTACCCTGTTCAGAAAAACACTTTTTACATCCATTTGATATAGTTTGAAGTTCTTGAAACAAGCAAAAGCTAAGAGCACTCTTATGGCTTCTAGTCTAGCAACATGGGCAACGATTTCTTCAAAGTCTATTCCCTGTTGTATCCCTTAGCTACTAATCTGGCTTTATTTCTTATTATTGTTCATGAATCATTCACCTTATTTTTGAAGACCCATTTTATTCCAATAATACTTTGTTCTTTAGGTCTCTTAACTAGCTCCTAAACATCACTTATGGCAAATTGGTTCAGATCTTCTTGCATTGCTAGAATCCAGAACTCATCTCCTAAGGCTTGATCTATACTTGTAGGTTCTATCATAGAGATGAATGCTGAATGACTAATCTCTTTCCTAAGTTCATGCCTAGTTCTTACACCTTCTGAAGGGTCTCCTAAAATTGAATCTTTAGAAATACTAGAAGAATATCTCCATTCTCTAGGCAAATCTTCCTTAGGTTTTACCCTTTCTTCTAAGGTCATGGTCTATACTCCTTGAATTGCCTCTATTTCATCATCTTCAATTTTATATTCAGAGGGCTTATCTGATTCATCAAATACTACATGAGTGGACTCTTCTACTACTAGGGTTCTCTTATTAAAGATTCTATAGGCCTTACCTACAGATGAATAACCTAAGAAGACACCCTCATAAGACATGGGATCGAATTTTCCTAAGGGATGTTTGCCATTATTCAAGATGAAGCACTTGCACCTAAAGACATGTAAGTGTGAAAGAGTCAGTGTCCTACCCTTAAGGAGTTCATAAGTAGTTTTATTCAGCTTAGATCTAATATTTATCCTATTTAAAACATAACACTAGGTTGACTGCTTCTGCCCAAAAGTATATAGGAAGGGTTACTCCGCTAACATTGCCCTAACAGCTTATACCAAAGTTCTATTCTTCCTTTATACTATACCATTTTGCTGAGGTGTTCTAGGGGATGAGAAATTGTATTCTATTCCTATCTCTTGACAGAATGATTCAAGTCTATCATTTTGAAACTCTCCATCATGATCGCTATGGATTGTTGAGATTTCACAACCTAATTTTTGTTGAATTCATGTGGAGAAAACCTTAAATTCCTTAAAAGACTCATTCTTATGTGCTAAGAATCTTACCCAAGTGAACCTAGTGAAGTCATCTACAATCACAAATTCATAATTTTTTCCACCTAGGCTGGCTGTACTGACGGGTCCAAATAAGTCCATGTGTAGGATTTCTAATGGCCTAGAGGTGATCATATCTCTAATTGAATGAAAGGATGATTTGACTTATTTTCCTAGTTAGCAAGCATCACATAAGTGATCTTTAGTAAAGTCTAACTTTGGTACGCCTCTAACTAGGTTTTTTTGAGTGATATTTCTAAATGTTTTCATACTAGCATGGCATAGTCTCCTATGCCATAGCCACGAGTAATCAACGATTGTTTTTAAATAATGAATTTGAACTATCAATGCAATCAATGTCTAACATGTAAACATTTTTCATTTATTTTCCTTCTAAAACTAGTTTATCATTTAAGCAAATCAGGCATTTGTCAGATAGAAATTTAATATCAAAACCTTTGTCACACAATTGACTAATGCTAAGTAAGTTATACTTTAAACCATAAACTACTAAGATATTTTCAATTAAAAAATTCTTAGCATTACCAACAGTACCTGAGCCTATCACTTTCCTGGTAGTGTTGTCTCCCAATGTTACTTTGCCTCCACTTCTGGTCTCCAATAGAATAAACTTCTTCATATCTCCAGTCATGTGTTGCGAGCAGCCATTATCCAGGTACCACATGCTCTCATTAGGTCTTTTGTGAGAGCATCCCTACAATTTCATTCAAGGATTAGATTTGGGAACCGAAGTGAATTTGGGTTCCTCTTTATGCTTGTATGAATGAGATGTATGCATGCTATGCTGTGATGGATGCACTTTAGGTCTCCATACTAAGTGTGTCCTATGGTGAATTATGCAAGTGCAGGATATATGACCTAGCATTCCTCAAGAGAAGCACCTAACATCAGGAAATGGATTTACTAACATATGTGGGTGGTGATGCCTCTTCAAAGAGTTGTGTGATGCATGCTATATTTGGGGTTAACTAGGTTGGACTAATGTGAGTGATGCAATTTCTTTTTCTAGTTCAATGTCTTTTTTCTTTAAAAGTGTTGTTTTGATATGTCAATCCATGAACTTCTATTTTTAACAAATGCTCACTGTGATCTACTTCTAATGCAAGTTTGTCTAGTCTATAAAAAGCCTCTTCTAGTTCAACATGAGTGGTTTTCAAGATTTCATGCATTTTAGTTAGTTCAATATGCTTTTTTTTTAATGCATCATACTCATCAAGAAGTAGCATATGATCTCTATCTAAATCAGAATTTTCTTTGACTAAGTTAGCATGCTCAGTTTGTAAACTACTAAATTCAATATTAAGACTAGCATGCCTCTCAATTTCCTACACGAGTCATGAATTTTTTCAGAAATAAGTAATAAATCTTCATATGAAAGCTGACATACCTCATCTTGATCCGATTGATCAAGATTATCAGTAGCCATTAGACACAAATTTGTTACCTCCTCCTCTGCTTCTTCTTCTAATGATTCTGAGGCAGAGTCGGCCCAAAAAGCTTTTTGTGTCTCCATTTTTTCTTTCTTATACTTGACTTTATCCTCACTCTTTTCCTTAGCAAGTTGGCTCTTTAAGTTGGGGAAATCAGCTAGAACGTAACTTGACTTCCTGCACTCAAAACAGATTGTGTCAGATGAAACTTTATTAAACTTAGAGCTTTTACCTTTATTCCAGCCGTTCTGATGACGCCTTTATTTTCTCTTTAAGAAGTTCTTCTTCCTCCCCTACAGATCTGTCGCTTTCTGAATTATTTGCTTTTAAAGCCACTGTTCGCTCCTTTTCACCTACATCACTTTATCTTTAACTCACTCCTTGCTCGTATGCAATGAGTGACCCAAGGAGATTATCAATTGAATAAACATTAAGGTCTTTAGATTCAATGATAGTAGTTATCTTAGCATCGTAGGAACTATATAAGCATCTTAAAATCTTATTAACTTTCTCAGAATTTGAAATCTCTCTACCTAATGCATGCAAGGATGTCACGATTTGGGTGAACCTAGTATACATTTCAGATATTATTTCGCTATGTTTCATATGAAAGAGTTCATATTCATGCAATAGAATGTTAAGCCTAGACTGTTTTACTTCACTTGTTCCTTTGTATGTAATACACAGTCTATCCCATATCTCCTTACCAGTAGCACAAGTAGAAACTCTCATATAATCCCCAGACTTTAATGCACTGAAAAAGCAATTTAAACACTTAGCATTCTATTGGGCTAAATCCCTATCCTCATTGCTCCATTCATTAAAAGGTACTAGAGTTTTCACTCCATTCATAGTTTTAAAAGGTGCAATATATCTATCATTGACTAACATCCACATGCGGTAATCAATAGATTGCAAAAAGGTAGACATTCTAATTTTCTAGAAATCAAATGGGATGTTATCAAAAAGAGATGGACAGGTTATTGAATAACCCTCCGCGGTGTTACGATTTCCAAAATGCGACATGATCATTTTTTCAAGATTTTCTAAAACACTATTTTTGAAAACAGGCTCTGATACAAATTGAAATAACTAGATTGACAAGAGGGGGTGGGGGTTAATTATGAAAACTTTGTAGTAATAATTAAAAGCTAAGAAGGAGTTTTAATTTTTTTGATGTTTTTAAATTTTTAACATGAAAATTTAAACTACTACGATAGAAAACCTATTGAACTCAACGTGCAACAATAGAATCATTTTCTTCCACAAATTTCACCAAGCAAATATTATGAAAATTAAGTGCAAGCAAAAATAAATAGCGATAAGGAAAAAGCACACCAGAATTTTATAGTGGTTTTGTCAAACCATGACCTACGACCACTCCCTGAAGTCCTCTGCTCCGATAATTTCACTACAAACTATAGATCTCCTTTTATCCCCCTCGTCAAGGCGGAGAAGCACTTATAATACTCCTTTTCACCAACCCGGTGTTGCAGAATGCCAAGCGCTGTTTTCACCCTCCTGGTGACGGCAGAGTACCTTCTCATTTTTCTCCCTCTTGGAGAAGGCAGAGTACCTTCAAGGTCACGGATGTAGAAGAGTCTCCCCCTCAGAGAGCCTCCCATAAGTTCTTCCCAGGCCACATGAGGAGCAAGATGCAGCAAGAACGGAGCAACCGTGTGATCTCTCTCACACCTCTTCTCCCTCACCAAGCTCACCTTCTCCTTTCTCTCTCAAACCCTCAAAACTTCTCAAGAGCTCTCTCCCAAGGACTCCCTCTCTAATCACGTTCCCCACTTTCTGTCTCTCTCAAAAAGATTACTAATTTGACACATAAAATAGGCTCCAAAATCCCTAAAATTTTCAAAGTTGTTGTTACAATCGTACAGTATGATATGTATAAACAGGTTTCATCCTAGTACAAAGGTGTATGAACAGTTCAAAATCTAATCGTACAATATAATAATAAATCATACGGTATGATCCTCAACACTATTGCTCGTATAGGATGATAGCCGGGATGATCAAATGTCATCTCTGTTCATCGTATGGTACATTATACATCATACAGTACGAATGGTCAAAATCAAGGCATCGTCTAGGATGAATTTTGGGATGATCAAATATTGGCTCTGTTCATCGTATGGTATGATCAACCTCGTACAGTATGATGAGACAAAAATAAGGGATCGCCCAGGATGATCTCCGGGATGATCAAAATTCATCTTTGTTCATCGTATGGTACGAATGTGTTCGTACAGTACATTTTTCAATTAGAAATTAATCCTTGATGTATTCCACTAATCACGGGTTAATTTAAGTAAGTATTTAAAATAAATCATACAGTACGAAGTCCTTCGTACAGTACGAACGGCTAAGAAAAACTTACTTAAGTTAATTTGATGGCTAGGGTTTTGGATTTGGAACACATCGTACGGTACGATATCATTCGTTCGGTACGATCTATTCATAGAAATTGTTTTACAAGCTCAGATCATACAGTATGAAATAAAGTCGTATAGTACGATCACTAGAGAAACAAAATCTAGATTTTTTACTTTTAAAACCCTCTCCCCCTGTGTGTGTGCATGGTTGCACAGACTTACATGTAGTTTGTGGCCAGACTCAAGAAAATAAAAAATAAAGTAAATAACAAATTACATTGTCAGACTCATACTCCTAATCTAACCAGTCTTGAGTCTTCCTGTTGTCCTGAGTAGCTTGTGATCTTCCTGAAATGTTAGTACTCATGAAAAATAGCAAACAATAAATGATATTCAATAAATAGTAGTTCAGGCCACATTATTTATCATCATCAAAATCTCAAACTTGGGGTCATGGGTCACAACATCCCCTCCACCCCAGGGGTTTTTAAATGTGAAACAGTAGGGTCTTATTTGAATTATGGTAATTTTAGTTTAACAAATATGTTTTCAATAAGGTTTCTTTCCATATTGGAGCTAGAATCCATTTGCTTTTTCTTTATGTTCTAGTTTGTAATTAGTTCTTTTACTTTTTAATGCAATTTTATATTCTCTCTCTCAAAAAAAAAAACTAAGTGGCTTAATAAATGCACCATATAAAACACATATCAACTAAAATGTGTTGTATTTAAGCTGTCAACATTATGGAAGCTAAGCATATATTGAAGTTGCTCAAATTTTAACTTATTAACATATATTAAGCTCATTACAACATAACTAATTTATGATCATCTTGAACTCAATATAAATAAGATTTAGTCAATCCTATCAAATATGATTAATGATCGTTCACCAAATATTCATGTAAGATAGTCACAATCAGCCCTATTTTATTATTACTATCTCAGATAAACTTCAATCAATTTTACTTAATTGCTATTTATCTTTGTTAATCTTACTCAACCTTATTTAACTCATTTTGCATGGAGTGGCTTCAATCATGTTGGCCAATTGATAGTCAAATTTGACCTAAAATTGTTCAATATGCAAATCCTTCATTTACCCTATTTATATACCAATAATTTATCACAATTTAATCATCAAGCATCGCATATCATTATTTCATCATAAGCCATAAATAAAGTGGTACTTGTGTATGAAATGATATATAAATTGATCTTAAAATTTGTTTTAAATGACTCTATTAAGATTAAAGTTTTTTCAAGTCCTTAGAATTTCTATTAAATCTCTTACAACATATCAAAATTATATTCTTTTTATGCATTGGATTTTCTAAACCAAATCTTAAAGCTTATATTTTATTTTTTTTTCATTAATTCCTAACCTTGATGTTTATATTTCTTATAAAATTTAGGATCATTGACTATGGATTTCCAAAAGTAGCTAATCACGCTTGCAAGTCCTAAAAGTATTAAAATATGAATTTCTTAAATCTACTAGAGCTCCCTTTAAGAAAATTAGGAAATGTGGAATAAATTTAGTCTCACAACTCCAAGGCAACTATCTTATTTTACATCAGGAGTCAATTCTCTACTATACCAAATTGAGAGGCTTAACAAATGCTCCATATAAAATACATATCATCTAAAATTTATTGGGTTAAAGATGTCAACATTGTGGAACTAGGTAGAAAATAAAGTTGCTCAAATTTTATTTGATTTACATATATTAAGTCCATTATAGCCTAATTAATTACTATCTCAAACTCAATATGGACAATGGCTAGTAAATCCTATCAAGTATGATTAATGATCTCTTAACTCATATTCATCGAAGGTAGCCCCAATCAGCCCCATTTCATTATAACTATCTCTAGTAATCTCTAATTAATTATAATAAATTGCTATTTATCTATGTTAAACTTGCTATATCCTATTTAGCTCATTTTTGTTGCAAATTTAGTTCTATAAACTATGTTTTGATGATTGGCAAACACTCTTACTTGACTTGGACTGTCTTTTACTACTGACCTTTCAGGAATCAAAGATCAGACGGAAAAACAGAGCCAGCTCAAGATGGGTATATTAGGGTTGAGTCAGTCTGTAATTTTATTTTTCCCCTCTTGAGTCAATTGTAATGTTTGGTGTGACTAATGCAAAGTATCCCTATACACACACACTTGAGAGACATAGAATTTATATTTTTACTCAAATCGGCCAGGACGATATTTACATCGTCCTGGATGATCAGGCTTAAAACAGAAAATCTAATCAAGGGTTCTTAATTAAGGAAGCTGTCATTAGCAAATCATCCTTGACGATACATGTATCGGTCAGGACGATAGGATCAAAACAGAAAGAAATTACCGCCATAAACAATTAAGGTATTCTGTATTTTTGGAAATCGGCCAGGACGATCTTGGATCGGCTTAGACAATATTCACAATTATGCCTTAATTAATCAGACAAATCAAGGAAGTAATTAAGGATGATTGATACGATCACATCATCTTGGACGATCGCAAGATTAGCCAGGATGATCTATTCAAAAACCTAATTTACTTCATGATAATAAATATCGGCCAGCACAAATTCAGAGCGATGCTCTGGACAATTTTCCTCTGATTTAAACTGATCGGTCTGGACGATCGTGAGATCATCCTGAACGATCAAGCCAATTTTCAATCGTCCAGTTTGCATTCAGGGCGATGCTCTGGCCGATCTCATGGCATTTGTACTGATCAGCCAGGACTATGTCCATATCGGCCTGGACGATATTGTCGGCAACTTGTAATTAATGAGCTCCTTTGAAGCTCTTCTATTTAAGAGCTCTTGCTCAATATTTTTGAACATTCTTAGATGCTTTCTTGACCTGAGAAAACCTAAAGGAGATAGAGAGAGGGGGAG
The DNA here is from genome assembly GCF_001605985.2 of Dendrobium catenatum. NCBI lineage: Eukaryota > Viridiplantae > Streptophyta > Magnoliopsida > Asparagales > Orchidaceae > Dendrobium > Dendrobium catenatum. The sequence continues at coordinate 87,839 of NW_021319375.1, forward strand.
AGGGAGAGAGGATCTTGTGAGGGGGAGGTTGTGAGGGGATTCACAAGGGTTGCTCCAAGCATTATTCAACTTCTTCTTCCCTAGAGTCTCTTGTCCTTGGAAGGATTGGGAGAGGTAAGTTCCAGCAAGCGATCGAGGTTCTCTTCTTGCTTTAGGAGGAAGCGAAAGGAGGAAGGTTCTCTGCCTTGCCGGGTGTGGCAAAAAGAAGTGTTTGTAAAGGCTTCTCCGCCTAGCTGTGGGGCTAAAGGAGAGTCACGATTGTAGTGCAATACTCGGAGTGCGCTCCGGGGAGTAGATGTAGGTCGATTTGACCGAACCACTATAAACCCTTGTGTTCTTGTTTTTTACTGCTTCCACATTTATTTTCTTCCGCGCTTATTTTTTTGTGGTGATTTGGTTTGTATTCGTGCTTTGCCTAAATAATTTTTAAATACCAATTCACGCCCCCTCTTGGTTAGCCTTGGGCCACTTTTATAAGGCTTAACATTCCTAACAAACTTTCAAGTGGTATCAGAGCGGGATTCAAAAATTTAAGTTTGAAAACTTTTTGAATTTGATCCATGGCTAACTTTGGAAATAGAAACACTACTGAAGGTTATTCAATTACACGACCTCCCTTGTTTGATAACCTACCTTTTGAATTTTGGAAAACTCGCATGTCAACATTTTTACAATATACTGATTATCGCATGTGGATGCTTATCAAAGAAGGTTATTCACCACCTTCTCGTGAAATTAATGGTGTTAAAATAGAAGTTGCTTTTACTGAATTGACTTTTGATGAAAGTGATTTAGCTCAATTGAATGCAAAATGTTTGAACTATTTTTTTTATGCTTTAAAGTCTGAGGATTACATGCGTGTCTCCACTTGCAAAACGGGTAAAGAAATTTGGGATAAATTGTTTATCACTTATGAAGGAACCAATGAAGTAAAACAATCTCGTTTGAATATTCTCTTACATGACTACGAACTTTTTCGTATGAAGCCTTCTGAATCTATATCTGAAATGTATACGAGATTTACTCAGATTGTTACTTCTTTGCATGCCTTTGGAAGAGTTCTTTTGAATTTTGAAAAAGTAAACAAGATTTTACGATGCTTACCTTCCTCTTTTAATGCAAAAATTACTGCTATAACTGAATCTAAGGATTTGAACACGTATTCGATTAACAACTTACTTGGCTCACTCATTGCTTATGAGCAAGGGGTGAATCAAAGAAATCTTGATGCAGGTGAGAAAAAGAAAGAGAAAATTGTGGCACTAAAGGCACACAAATCTGACTCCGATTCTTTCGGGTCTGAGAGCGATGAAGTTTCCTTCATCTCAAGGCAATTCATAAACTTTTTAAGGAAGAAGCAAAAGCATCATTGGAGAAAAGGTAAAGATAATAAATATTCTAATGGATCTTCTGATGTTATTTGTTATGAATGCAGGAAGCCTGGACATGTGAAAGCCGATTGTCCTACACTTCAAGATCACTCAAGAAAAGAAAAGGGTGAGGAGAAACTCAAGTTCAGGAAGGACAAGAAGAGATTCCAAAAGTCATTTTGGGCGGATTCTGCATCGGATTCATCGGAGATGGAACTAGAAGATGAGACAACAAAGTTATGCTTGATGGCTAACAATCACCTTGATCAAGAAGAGGTATGTGAACTTTCCTACGATCAACTTCTTGAAGTTTTCGAAAAAATTCATGCATCTTATAGGAAACTCAAGAAAATAGATGCAAGCTTAAAATTGGAATTTTTGGAGTTACAAAAAGAGCATACAATTATGACTAAAGATCATTCTACAATTGATTCAAATCATATGGCTCTACTTGATGAATTTGATGAGTTAAATAAAAAACATTATGAATTAATTGAACAGCATGAGTCACAAAAAGTCACACAAACCTCACTTGAATCTGATTTTAAGAAAGAGATGGAGAAAAACTTGAAGATTGAGAATGAAGTCTTAAAAAACATAAATTTGAAGATTCAAAATGAATTAGATGCTAAGAAAACTAGGATGACACCTACTTTTGATTGAAATCCAAAACCTAGGAAGAGGCATTATAACTCAAACCATTTAAAAAACC
>NW_021319375.1:92179-180770 GCF_001605985.2 Dendrobium catenatum
ATTTAGTGTTTGCCTTTGTGCTAGATTTCAATCCGACCCTAAGGAATCCCACCTGACTGCTGTTAAGAGAATTTTTAGATATCTTTTGGGGACCCAAAGCTTAGGAATTTGGTATCCTAGATACAACACTTCTTTTGAGATTATTAGATTTTTTGACTCTGATTTTGCAGGATGTAAGGTTGATAGAAAAAGTACTTCAGGGTCTTGTCAATTCATAGGATAATCTTTAGTCTCAAGGTCTAGTAGGAAGCAAAATTATGTTGCACTTTCCACTGCTGAAGCTGAGTACATTGCTCTTGGAAGTTGTGTGGCCCAAGTCCTTTGGTTGAAATAAAAGGTATTGGATTTAGGATTACCTGTAGGCACCATCTCAATCTTTTGTGACAACACTAGTGCCATATGCATCTCTAAGAATCCTATCCAACATTCAAGGACTAAGCACATTGATATTAGACATCACTTCATTATAGACCATATGACTAAGGGAGACATTGAGCTACACCATGTAACAACTGAAAATCAACTGGCTGACATCTTTACTGAACCACTGGCCTTCAACACTTTCAGCTCTTTAAGGACCAGATTGGGTGTGATTGACATAACTTCATAAACTTGATCTTCTATTTTTTTTATTTGGTTTTTAATTATTTTTCCTCTTTGCACTTTATTTTTCTTTTCCTTTTTATTTTTTTGTTTAATTTGGCTTGCTTTCTGTTTATTGCTTTTTATCCATCAAAAGTCATCGCTGATATGACATCATATGCCTTGTCTTTGCTTTTGAGAATTTGTAGCAAATGTTTTACATCTCTTAATCTGTTAGATGGTAAGAATATTTTGTTGATTGTGTCTCCTTCTCTAACCTACTTTAGTTAGATAGTTTTCTTTTCTAATCAGAAATCAATTTCAAATTAAAGATTGTGTATGAAATTTAATCCTTTCTAAACTCACGTAAGCAAATCTATCTTGTACTTATAATGCTTAAAGTATTTTTTGTCTCATCAAGATTCCTCGTTACTCTTGTCATTGGTTAATTGATTCTATTTTGTGGATAATTCTTCTCTATGTTAGAGAGAGAGCCCCTATTCCCTAATATCTGGAAGATATACTCACAACTAAGAACTTTTTAAGAGTTGTAAAAGAGAATGGAGCCTGCAAAAATAAAAAAATTAGCCAATGATGCCAACAAAAGGTGCGCAATGATGCCAAATTTAAAAATTATATATCAAAAAGCAAAAGATGTGCACAAGTACCAATTAATTGAAAAGAGGCATAAAATGAGCCCACTAAAAAGCAAGCTCCTCTCTCCTTTCAAAATCTTTTAAAACTAAAGTTTTCATGTATCAAAGGCTTGATCTCGAGTGTTTTGCAATTGTGACAAATTTACTTTGGGTCATTATTTTATAAGATATTTTTCCTTAAACCAAGTGATGAATGGATTCTTTTTCCTCATATCCAATTTATTCTTTGAGTTAGGTCATTGATTTCAAAAGATGATTCTACCCTAAGAGAAAGTCCGAGCTAAGGGTAATCTTGATCAAATATTATACTGTTCTTTGGATTATTGATGCTGTTAATTCATTAACACACAAATTTTTAAAATCAAGCACATGGAATACTACATCATCATCATGCCTTGATTAAAAAAAAAAAGGATCTTGTGGTTTACTTTTGTTCATGGTTCCCTCCTTTTTGAGATGTCAAAAGGGGGAGTAGTTTTATGTTATTTTTTTTGCACTTTCGATTCCGTATGTTACACTGCTTTTTTTTAAACTTTCATCGTAGTGTTTTGCCATCATCAAAAGGGGGAGATTGTTACAAATTAAGGTCTATAAACTATGTTTTGATGATTGGCAAACACTCTTACTTGACTTGGACTGTCTTTTACTACTGACCTTTCAGGAATCAAAGATCGGAAGAAAAAATGGAGCCAGCTCAAGATGGGGTAGATTAGGATGGAGTCAGTATGTAATTTTATTTTTCCCCTCTTGAGTCAATTGTAATCTTTGGTGTGACTAATGCAAAGTAACCCAACATACACACTTGAGAGACTTAGAATTTCTATTTTTACTCAAATCAGCCGAAACTTATATCGTCCTGGACAATCGGGCTTAAAATAGAAAATCTAATCAGGGGTTCTTAATTAAGGCAGCCATCATTAGCAAATTGGCCTGGACGATACGTGCATCGGCATAGACGATAGGATCAAAACAGAAATAAATTGCCGCCATAAATAATTAAGGTATTCTGTATTTTTGGAAATCGGCCAGGATGATCTTGGATCGGTCTGGACGATATTCATAATTATGCCATAATTAATCAGACAAATAAAGGAAGTAATTAAGGATGATTGATACGATCACATCATCCTGGATGATCGCAGGATCAGCCAGGACAATCTATTAAAAAACTTTAGTTACTTCTAGACGATAAATATCGGCCAGCACAAATTCAGGGTGATGCTATGGACGATTTTCCTCTGATTTGAATTGATCGGCCTGGACGATCATGAGATCATCCTCGATGATCAAGCCAATTTTCAATCATCCAGTTTGCATTAAGGGTAATGCTCTGGCCAATCTCATGGGATTTGTACTGATCGGCCAGGACGATGTCCATATCGGCCTGGACGATATTATCGGTAACTTGCAATTAATGAGCTCCTTTGAAGCTCTTCTATTTAAGAGCTCTTGTTTAACATTTTTGAACATCCTTGGCTGCTATCTTGACCTGAGAAAACCTAAAGGAGAGAGGGAGAGGGGGAGAGAGAGAGAGAGGATCTTGTGAGGGGGAGCTTGTGAGGGGATTCACAAGGGTTGCTCCAAGCATTGTTCCACTTCTTCTTCCCTAGAGTCTCTTGTCCTTGCAAGGGTTGGGAGAGGTAAGTTCCAGCAAGCGATCGAGGTTCTCTGCCTGCTTCAGGAGGAAGCAAAAGGAGGAAGGTACTCTGCCTTGCCAGGTGTGGTAAAAAGAGGTGTTTGTAAAGGCTTCTCCGCCTAGCAGTGGGGGCTAAAGGAGAGTCACGATTGTAGTGCAATACTCGGAGGGTGCCTCCGGGGAGTGGACGTAGGTCGAGTTGACCGAACCACTATAAACCCTTGTGTTCTTGTTTTTTACTGCTTCCGCATTTATTTTCTTCCGCGCTTATTTTTTTGTGGTGATTTGGTTTGTATTCATGCTTTGCCTAAATAATTTTTTAAATACCAATTCACCCCCCTCTTGGTTAGCCTTGGGCCAGTTCTATAGGACTTAACATCCCTAACAAACTTTCAATTTTACTTCATATTGGCCACATGATAATCAAATTTAACCTAAACTTGACAGATATGCAAATCACTCTTTTACTCTATCTACATACCAATAATATATCACAAATTAATCCTCGAACATGGTCATACCATTATTTCATCATAATCCATCAATGAAGTGTTACTCGTGTCCCAAATGATAAATGAATTGATCGATCTTAAAATTGACTTTAAATGGCTTTATTAAGTTAGAGTTTTTTAGCTCTTAGAGTTTTGGGTAAATCTCTTACACCTTATCAAAACTATATTCTTTAGTACGCATTAGATTTCCTAATGAAATCCTTAAATCTTATATGTTTACTTCTTTCATTAATTCCTAACCCTGATATTTATATTTCTTACAAAATTTAGGAACATAGGCTATGAAGTTGATCACTCATTGATTATTTGTACATATCTCTCTTATTTATATGGGAATTTTGTTTATGGATCCTTAAATAACATTAATGGTGATAACATTAATGCTTCACCATTAATGCTGATATTAAAAAACATTTGGCACCATATGGCCCAAATATTTGCAAATTATATGATTTTATAATCTAATATTTTTAAATCATCTTTTTCATCCTCTAACATTTTGATGAAAGACTTAATCCTCTACAACTTTGATATTTTCTATTCCTTTTGATTTTAATCCATCAACACAAGTGCTTGCAAGTTCTAAATACATTAAAATATGAATTTCATAAATTTCCTAGACATCCGGTTAATATTTTTTGCATATCTCTCTTATTTCTTATTTGACTTATACATTTTTTTTATATTTGATCTTTTAAATTAATTATTATAATTCTTATATCCATTAATTTGGCCCATGCTTCTAAAAAACTTTGAAGTATATATTACATAAGAGGAAAAAAAAGCTAATTTATACTTTCTTAAAAATTTAAGGAAATGTTGAATGGACTTTAGTCTCACATCTCCAAGGCAACTCCCCTTCCTCTCCCCCTTCAAAGTATATACGTACAACAAAAGCAATAGAAGTGCTAGGTGTTGATTCCATGAACTTACTAAGAAAAATCAATTTTTATGATGATTAAAATTAGTCTAATAGCTACTTGAGAACAGTGTAGATTAAATGTCATGCATAAGAAGATATCTTTTAAAATATACATATTCATTTTATTTTCATCTGTAAGAGAATCTTGAAAAAGAAATGAAAGGAAGAAAGTAACAAAAATATCCTAATACAATAACAATTTTCTAATATGAATTTAAGCATACTTTATTGCTCATTTTATCAGTATATATTGAATCCAAATATATCTATAAACGATGCTGGACCTTACTAGAAGGCAAAACTTGATGAGTTAAGATCTGTGAGAATGGAAAATGATATATAAAATGCTTAAGAGACTATGAGTCTTAAAATTGTCATAGTATCCAATATCAATCAAAAGTCACCCAAAATCCAAAAGTCCTCAAAATAGTCCCCCCCAAACTATTCCTAATCATTATTTTATTTATAGGGTTTTGAGGATTACTTGAAAGGCTATAATTCCACATAGTACGCTAGATAAATGCTATACCCAAATTGAATGAAGGAGGGTACGGTTGAAAGGCTTCAATAAGTTACTTCTGAGTGAGTCCAGTAGTGCTAAGTGGAGAAGGGTAAGAGTCTGACCGGGTGTAAGTAGATGTGTTATATCAAGTAATAAAGTGATAAGAAAGTATCATTCGTATAAGGAATAAATTTGGTACCTTGAAATAATTGAGTACTAATCTTAATCATTCAGTCAATTTATTTTACCACAAGTTGAAAATTTTAAAGTAGCAAAAAAATTTGTAGTTCTTTCTAAGAGTTTTCCAATTTTATCAAAAATTTGAATTTATGATTTATTTGAAAATTATGTGCATGAAAATTCATCTACAAAACAAAATTGTGAATTAGAGCATTTTAAACTTTGCATCTTTATCAAGCTCATTAGAATACTTGTGAGGCTATAGGTAAACATCTCCATGCTAAACACATCCTTCACTGCTTAAAAAATCTACTTTTTGATTAAAAAATAATTAAAATACATCTTGTTGCATCCAAAATTTCCTATGGATGAAGCCATGCCTTACCTTGTGCACCTGCTTGTGAGATGAAAACCTATATATGAGGATAATGAAGGTAAAATAGGAAGATGGTAAAAGAAAGAGTAGATATGTACAAAATCTTTATTATCACAACTAGAAATACAAGAATAAAAAGGGGGTGAGAGATCTATTATGCATATCTTAAGATAAAACTATGAAAAACAAAACATTTCTTTCTCTCTCTCTCTCTCTCTCTCTATAGATAGCATCATCACTTTTTGTTGGTTGTATCTTTATCTTGTGTTTTTTATCTATCTTTTATGTGTCTTTCTTGTATCCCCTCCCCTTATTTATAGAGCTTGGAAAGTTATAATAGAATGTGTATAACGTACATTAATTATACTACTGATATTTGATGTAACATGACCAGCTGTGCTGATTTATGCGTCAATCTTATAGGAGATAATAAGGGTGAGATATACCTATGCACATCTAGATATTGAGTCGACATGAGATAGAAAGCCAGTTTGAGGTCAACTCGCCATAGCGAGATGGGGCGAGTGATGATTTGACATTAATCTCTGTGCTCACTGATGATCTAATTATGAGAGAGGTCTCATGGGAGGGATCTGTGTATTTAACTTGATTTTTAGCAGGTCTCATGTGAGAGACTTGATTTTGGCCATGATGAATAAGTTTTTATCCAAATAAGGGAGGAACTTCTGTGGCTTCCCTCACTATAGAGGGTGATTTCATATAGGAAGTGCCCGGAGGAGGTCCATCATGCTCTAGAGATAAGCTTCTTCTTAGCTCCTGAGGGTGTCCTACGAATAAACTATCTTGAAAGAGAAGGGAGTCCTCCTTCTACTTGAATCAAATGTATCCTATTAAATACGTATTAGAAGGGACCTATATAAGTAGTCATGGGTGTACATCCATTTCCCTATTTTATTCAACCCATTGAATATCAAATGAAGAAAAGGTCAAATAAATGAGTAATAAATCAGATAAATTTAATTAAATGTGATTATTTCAATGTATTACTTGAGATCCAATTTTTTAATCACTAGTTTTCTCTTTTAATACTAGCTTTGAGCCTTACAAATACCTGCATTTGCTTATATCTTGTAAGCCTTGCATGAATTTGGCATGATGGATTTGTTCTCTCTTCTTGGTTTTCATGCTTCAAAGAAGGTAGCCTTTAAGAGAACACGAGCTACTTTTGGTATAGAAGCTCAAATGTGGAAGAGCCCACACCGAGTATGGTTATTATTGGAGATGATGTACGAGTATCTATGGAATCACTATATCTTTCCATGGGTCCTTTATTCAAAAATATGCATGCTTAAGTTGGGGATTAGGCATCATTATGAATTATCAGTATTATAACCTGAAAGTTTGAGTAGATTGTTTGACCTAATACAACTGTCCCAAGGCTAATCAAGAGAGGGGGGGGGGTGAATTGGTAATTTAAAAATTCTCTTAGATTTTATAAAATTGATTTAAGATATTTTTCACAAAAAAAATTCAACCATAATAATTTAAAGTGTGGAAAATAAAAATACAGTATAAAGCAAAAAAATAAAAGAACACCAAATTTTATAGTGGTTCGGTCCAACTAAACCTACGTCCACTTCTTGAAGACTCCTTCTTCAAGTATTGCACTAAATCAACAGTGACTCTCCTTTTCCTCCCACAGTAAGGCAGATAAGCCCTTACAAAAACTCTCTTCCACTAACCTGATGCGATAAAGTACCGACTTTCTTTTCTCACCCTCCTGGTGATGGCAAAGTGCCAATGTCCTTTCTCATCCTCCTAGTTCTCACCCTCCTAGTGATGGTAGAGTACCAACATCATTTCTCACCCTCCTGGTGATGGCAGAGTATCAATGTCCTTTCTCACCCTCCTGGTGATGGCAGAGTATTGTGATCTTCTTTGAAATTTTTCTCTCAAGAGCCTCCGAGGAATTTAGGAGAATCTTGAAGAATAAACAAGATATTCTTACCTTTGATCAACCTTGTGAATCCCCTCATAATTTTCTCTCAAAAGATCTCTCACTCTTCACCCATAAAACTCTCTCCCGGACAATCTCCTCACCCACTCTCAAAAGAAATTCACATGATATATTGGAGTGTTAGTTTTTAGGACACTTATATATGAAAGACAAAGAAAAACTATCCAGAAAATTAAAATTTAAACTTGAATGTACTTAGATCGTATAGTACGATCACACTTATATATTGATGGCATGTCTCTAGGGTAAGCCCTCAAAATTTGAGCTTATTCAGCACACTTATATATTGACCTTGCATGTCTCTAGGGTAAGCCCTCCAAATTTGAGCTTATTCTAAGGCCTCTAACTCTAGGAACTAAATCTATTTCCAAATACTATAAAACCTTCAAATATTTATAGCCTCTACCACTAGATGTTCCACGTTATGAAAATTGACCTTAGCATTCTTACCAAGACCTTTGACCTTGTTTATGGCCTCTAATATAACATGTTGACCAATAATGCACACTTTCCTGGACCTAGTTTGACCCAAAGTAGACTAGAGGTCAAAATGACCAAAATGTTCTTTAAGGGGATTTTTTGACTTTTAACCAAAACTCATTGTGATTAAACCTCTTCAACCATTGAAAACACATCTAATGAACTCCAAATATAATTTGGGATCCATTAAACCCAATCCCAAGCCCTGGGTCAACTTGGTTGACTAAATAGGCCCTTAAGGGTCCAAACAGTCAATTTTACTAAAATAACCACCCTAGAATTTAAACAGTTTTAGTGGTCTCCTTTGATTATTTCAAACATGTTAAGTCCATCCCCTACCACTGGGTTAACCAAGTTAACTTTTGTTGACCGGATCAACCATAAAACTTATGTTTAATTAACTAAATGCCAAATCAACTTTAAACCCAATCAAACTCCTTTGAACATATCTCCAGTGGTTTAAACATGACTAAACATATTAACTCAGTCAATAGTTGACTTGGTCAACTCTATCAATGTCTAATTAATCTGGTCTTATTTCAGCCAATTCTACCAGTTGTTCAAATAAGACCCATCTAAACCTCACCAAGCCTTCAAACTTATTTCATTTTATGTCTTACATGTCTTAATGATGGGTGACCTAAAACCCCTTAACTTTGACAAACTTTACTTTGATCTCTTTGTCAAAGCCTTTGTGTTTTCATTCATTCATTGATCCTAAATACTATGGTCCTTCCCACTTGACTCAACAACACCTACACTCCCTCCAATCCATCTCATCAGTCAACAAAACCCTCTGACCAGTCAAATAGTCAACTTGAGCATTTAAACCTTCCTTTGAAATGGTCAACTCCCTCTCCAAACTCTGACTACATTGTTTTAAATCTTTGAACTTCATTTAACTAGTCTCCCATACTCCTTCCCTGCCACCTCATCCCATATTGACTAGTTGACTGGTCAAAGTAGTCAATAAACTCTCAAAACTCCTCCAAATAGCTAAACTCATATGCTAGCCTTCTTTCCTTGGTTTTGGCTTCTAGGTTAATCCCAAATAAGAGCTAAAATCCTCTTAGATCATCATTGAAAACCTAGGGTAGAACACTTAGAGCTTTTTAGCTTTTTAATAAGTGATTTTTAAACCTCAAAATGAAGCCCCCATAATTTTTGTTTATGTAGAAAACCCAGGTTTAAAATTTTAAGTGATTTGGTTAATTTGTTAGCGAGTTTGAGTTGATTTTCTCATTAGAGAGTCAGTTTTATGTAAGGCCCTAATGTAAAAAATCTCCACCAATGATTTTTGGATCAATGATCGAGATCTTAGCACTCTGCGGTCTTAGTTAATCACACATTTAATCTTGCTATTGGTCTCATCTGAGCCCTTGATTCAAAACATTAGTGGATTGGACTGTATCCGCTGAATACATTAATTGCAAAGTATTTGGGCCATTTATCTTTTGATCAATGGTTTAGATTGAGCCATATTGTGTTTTCTCTAAACTAGGGATTTGGCCGTTGCGATGATCTTCATCCAGCTTGATCTATGTCGTCAATCTCAAATCATTAAAACACATTCACAGTTTAAATGATTTGTAATGATTTTCGGCAGCATAATCATTACAAATTATTATGCCACTAGATAATTTTGGGTTGTAGTTTGGGATGGTGAATCCGAGTGTGCCACATGTGCCCCCCACTGCTGTTTTAGATGTACTGAATTTTAGTTAAGTTTAAATTATTTTTTTAAGTCCAATTTCCTTTCAAAATTTTTAAAAATTTATTTTAAATTTGAAAATTACATAATATATATTAAATTTTTTAGAAAATTAAACACTTTAATTTCAAATTAATATTGATTAAAAATATTTGATATATTTGATATTATTTTAAATATTAAAATTTAAGTATTATAAATTTATATTTAATTAAATATGAGAAAAATATTTAAAATTTTATTTTAAAATAAATTTTAAATTTTCATATGAAATTTAAAGATATTTTTATTTTTAAATTAGTTTTACCCCCACAGCAAGACAGAGAAGCTCATACAAAAACTCATTTCCACCAACCTGAGTGATGTAGAGAACCAAACTTCTTTTGCTTCCTCCTGAAATAGATAGAGAACCCAACTCCTTTTGCTTCCTCTTGAAGCAGACAAAGAACCCAACTCCTTTTGCTTTCTCCTAAAGCAGGTAGAGAACCTTAATCATTTGTTGAAGTAGACCTCTCTCAAACCTCCAAGGAACCAAGGATAATGACTGGAGAAGATGAATCATATCTTTCTTGGAGAAACCTTTGTGAAAACCTTAACAGACTCTCCCTCACAAGATTGTCTCTCTATCTCCCCTGCTCTCCCTCTCCTTTTGACTCTTTCAAGTCAAGACAGCAACAAAAGACCACCTCTTGAGAACATAAGAGATATTTTAAACAAGGGCTCCAAATTGCCCTAATTTGCAAATAATCATCAAATATCATCCAGGATGATTGATCTATCATCCTATATAATCAGTTCAAATTTAGCTCAATTAGCCAGGATAATTTAGGAGAGTCTAGACAATTAGAAGGTTCATTTATTCAGATCATATAGGATGATATTATATTGTCCTATATGATTAGTTCAATTCGTCAAATATCATGTAGAACATCTCCCTGGATGGATGTCTGGATGATGAAAAAGTAACTTGATCATTCAAGATGATCTCATGATCATCCGGGTTGATTAGCACAAAAAGGCACATATCATATAAAACATCACCCTAGATGGATGTCTAGATGATAAAAAAATAATTTGATTGTCGAGAAAGAACTCACGATCGTCAGGGATGATTAGTACAAAACATCATATATCAGCCAGAATATCACCCAGGATGGAGCCAGACTGATTTTGGATTATCTATGAAGAACTAAGGTTTGTTATCTAATCATCCCAAATGATCCTGTGATATTCCTAGATGATATGATCGAGCATTAAAACCTTAATTACTTTCATTAATTATCAAACTAATTTAGGCATAATTATAGTGCATCATCTAGGACGATGTCCTGGATAATGTCTAAAAATAAAACATACCTAAAAGGATTTAGCGGCTAATTCTTTCTGATTTTATCCTATCATCCTAGATGATGAAAATATCATACAAGCTGATTTGCTTAATTATGGCTGCTTTAACTAGGATGCCCTAATTAGGGAATCTATTTTTAAGTGATCGTCTAGGATGATTTTGGATCGTCTCGGACGATATGATCAAAAACAAAAAACTCTCAAATAGTTATAATTTTTCCCCAAGTGTGTGTGTACAAGGTTACTTAGCATCAGGACCCATATTATTATAATGGACTCAAGAAAAGGTAAAAGAAACTTGACATACATTACAAGCTAACTCAGTCCTAATCTACTCAATCTCGAGCTGGTTCGATATGCAATTTAATCTTGTGGACCTAAAATGTTACTAGGTAAGGTAGTAAAAAAATAAAAATGTTTTCTATGTGTTGACCTCATTTTTGTATGAGAACACTAGGATCTTAAAATTAATTCAAAATTCAATTCAAAATTCAAATCAACCTATATCTCAAATCAATTCCATCTTCTGATCAATCCAGACCTTAATCTTATCTTTGATCTAGTTCTAAACCTATCCAATCATTTGTGATCACCTAAATGATTATAAATGACTTGTATAATTCAATATTAATCATTCAAACCTAAAATCCAGACCAAACCAAGAAATCTAGACCAAAATCCTAAGTCTAAAAGCCTTGTCCTAAAGGCCTTTTCCAGGGATATTTCAAACACTTCAAAACCCAATCAAGTGACCTATGATTCAGAGTCTGTCACTTGAAAAGTGATAATACATGTCTCTAGAGATAACCCTAAAAAATTGAGCCCATTCTGAGGTCTCTAACCCCCGAAACTCAATTGAAATCCAAAGGCTATAAAATCTTCAAATATTTACGGCCTATGCCACTGGACCTGCTACCTAGTGGATTATGTCCCCGGAGCTTCGTCCAAAGCCTTCAATCACTTTAAGACCCTTAATCTTGACATGTTGATTAATAAAATGAATTTTTTTGGACTCATTTCAACCTCCAGTGGACACGAGGTCAAAATGACTAAAATACCCCTTAGGGGTATGAATAGTCATTTTGGATCAAATGTTCTCCAAATCAAATGCAACCACCTCCAGCAAGTTTCAAATATCAAACCAAATCTTTTGGACCCAATTCCAGATGGTCAACCTGGTTGACTAAGTCAACATGGTTGACCTAAGAGGCCCTTTAAGGGCCCAAATAGGTGATTTGATCCAAATTACCTATTTGAACCTTGAAACCAAATTCACCAGACTCCTAATGTAATTTCAAACTTGTCAGCTTAGACCCACTCCCTGGGTCAACCTGGTTGACCCAGTCAGCCTAGTTGACCCAATTGCCCCTTAAGGTTTTAAATGGGTCACTTCAACCCATTTGATCTATTTAAACTATTCAAACTCTCAAATCCATATCAAAACCTAAGTCCAATCTATTCAAACTTATTTGAAGTCAAATCACACCAAGTTTAACTTGGTCAAACTTCAATTCTTGACTTATTTGAAGTCAAATCACACCAAGTTTGACTTGGTCAAACTTTAATTCTTGGTCAAATCTCTCCATATATGCACCATCCAATGGCTTTACCCATTAGAACCAATTGCAACCTTTCATAATGACTCCTAGCCATTATATGGTTGCCACCTCATCAACCTTGAGGGTTTGTTGACTGGTCAACATAGTCAACAAGCCTCTTAAGGGCTTTAAGAAGTCTAAACAATTCAAGTAAGTTCGAACCCTCTCAATCCTACTGAACCTAGCTCAATGAACAAGCTCCTCAAGTCCCTTTGGCTGCCACCTTAGCCACCTTGAGTTGTTGACTGGTCAACAAAGTCAACAAACTCTTCTAATGAGTTTAAATGGTCAAATTAGCTCTATTAAATTAATCCACCTTAATCTAAACCTCTCCAGCTGTGTGAGAAGGCTCTAGAACATTCCTTTAGTCATTTTTAAGCCTTTAGATCTAAATCCAAAGGTCCACATTACCCCCATGTCCAAATAGAGGACAAAATACCCTTTCCTCAAAGGATGTACCCCTGTCCTTTAGATGCTCTGCTCCCACCTACTCCTTGGACATGTGGCATCATCTGGGGAGCTCGTGAATCAATCTCAACCGTCCAAATCACCTGGGGACATTTGAATAGGGGGAAAATTCCCTAAAGAGCCTCATTCGAACCCTATAAATCTCTCTCTATTCCCAGCCTCTCAAACCTAGTTCTCTATTCTATTGAACTCCCTAGAGACTCTTGCACACTTCCCAAGTTGAATCCAACAAGTAAAAGTGGCCGATGATCTTCCGGTGAGGTCCAGGTAAATCCATTCAAGAAGCTTTTCCATTCGATCCAGGCAATACCAGTTCGTGGAGTATTCTACAAATTGGAGCATGGATAATATACAACTGCAATCGAATTTTTTTTTTCATAAATCTAACGGTTATATTTTCCTAAAACTCAAACCCTAGTCTAAACACACTATATTAAATAAGTTTTTGTATAGTGAATAATAAACAATTAAAAAAAATTTCCCATTGATTATGTTCACTCCCTCTATCTATATTTAAAATTTCATGAGTTATGACCGTCTGGATGGGAAGAACGAGCCAAAAAATGCCTTCTAGGGCGTTCTCGTGGCTTAGTCCAGGTGCGCCATTTCTTGACCGTTGATCGCTCGATCAGCGGTCCATATTGAACAGCTCCGTGCGTTGATCAGGCCATTTACTCGAGTCAGCACTCGATTCGATATCTGGGCCATCCATTTGATTTTGTAAGATTGAACCTCCGCCGTTTGATCTTCTTCCACTGAGATGGAATGGTAGGATTCGATCTCCACCGTTAGATAAAACTCGTGACGAATCCAATGGTGCCCGCCGACTGCTGACGTTGTTAAGTGAAACCACATGAGGTGGTTTGTGGTCGACGCGTGTCCCCCGCCGCCGCCAATCATTGGCGCTGCCGTGATTTTGATATGTCGAGTCCCATTGTGCCGTGTGTCCCCCGCCGCCGTGCGGTTCAAACCAGCAAACAAGGGCATGCCACCTATCCCACTAACGGCCGCCGGGTTGATTAAAAGGTTTTAGATTAACTTTAAAATCATTTAATTAATAAAAAGATTTGAAAAATCATAATAAATAAAATATAAGTCCAAAAATTGCATGTAATATATCAATCTGTTCATATTTTTATCTACTTTATTCTAAAAATAAAATAAAACCTTATATATTATTATTCGGTTAATAAATTCAAACAATACAAAAAATCATATATTGTTTTTAATTAATTGTATATAAGTTATTTTTTATCTAAAATTTGTCATGAATATTACTGAACATGTTCCTGACCTCCAGCATTTTACTTATATTTATTTAAAGTATATTTTAGTAGTTATCAAATTTTAAGTATAAAACTTCTTCTATATTATATATATTTTAAAATTAAACTCTAATTAAATCTAAATCCAGTCGCATGCATTCAAACACTCATTGGAACTTTTAGACAGAGCTATACCATAATCAAATGAATTTTATGGGGAATCTTGTGTGTTTAGCAAACAATAACAAATTCATTATCATTTGATTGAATTTCCAATTAGTAGGGTTGTTAATACTTAGTCCTAATATTTGGAAATTTATCAATCTTACATTCATTTCATCTTTTTATATCTAGTACACTTGTTCATGATTTGCTTTGATGTGCCTGTAATTAGTGTCCAAGGGTTAGTATAACCTAATTTATATCCTACAACCTAATGCCATTAGGAAAACCAATTATGGGCCTGTGTCTTAGTCAACTTAGCTAAATCTAGGGAGAACTACACACATTCCTTTTGGAATGAAAATCCAACTTAGAAAATTAGTGTCATAAACCCCTTGATCTAATACACATTGATTTGACATTAATCGATCCTATAATAACTAGTAGATTTAGGTAATCCCTCTTTAAGGGTCTTATTTTTGTTTCAATAAATCCAAATAAACCAAATAAAACTTCCTAAAAATTTAAAATCAATCTCAATAAACTCCAATCAACTCTAAAACAAACTTACAATCATTCAAAATCAAAACAAAGACTTAAGTCTCATTAAAACTAAATTAACCCTTAATTAAGCCATTAAAACTTATAGAAATTATGATAAATCAAATTTAAATTGAAAAAATTACATATAATACCTCTAACTGACCAGAATTGAAACCTTAATCAATGAAAATTAAAACCAATTTAATTTGACAGCAAATTTAAAGCTTAATTTAATTTTAAATGAAATTTATCATTTAATTGATTTAATTGGTTAATAAAAATTAAAAATTCAAATAAATTCCTAAAAAACTTGGGAATCTCTCCTTAGGTAATTCCTAACCTTTGGAGCTGATTTCAAGGAGGTGGAAACTCATTTGGAATGAAACCATAAAAAAACCCTTAATTAAATAATTTCGAAAATTCTAATAAATACTCAAATTTAAAAAATCATAACTAATTCAATTAAAATCCAAATCAATCAAAATTAATTGCATTCAACTCATAATAATGTCTAATATTTATTAAAAATATTGAAAATCTAGAAAATCATTAAATCTGAAATGTCAAAAAATCGGTCAAACCTAAGTCAAAATCAACTTAAAATTTCGAACCTTCATAATTAAATGTACAAAAATCCAATTTCAACGTACTTACTATCTAACAACTCATCTTAAGGACTAATATTTTAATAAAATACTAATTTTGTAGAATTTAGCCTTAATTAAAAAGTTAATTTCTAACCTCTTAATTAAATGATTAAAATAATCCAAAAAATTCATAAGACTCAAAATCACTCTAAAACTCCAGAAAATATTAAGTTAATGTTTAAAACACTCAACAAACCTTTTAAAACACAATAACTATCCTAAAGATGAAGTTTATTGGCTGGACTACTTTGGGCTGCAGGGCTACGTGTCCTAAGGAGGCTTGTTCCTCAAGCCTAGTGGCACAACGCCACGAATGGATTCTAAGGGTGTCAAACCTTAAAATAAAATAATCACT
Organism: Dendrobium catenatum; assembly: GCF_001605985.2. Lineage (NCBI taxonomy): Eukaryota > Viridiplantae > Streptophyta > Magnoliopsida > Asparagales > Orchidaceae > Dendrobium > Dendrobium catenatum. Next base: position 108,100 of record NW_021319375.1, read on the forward strand.
AATTACTTAACCTTTCAAAATCTCTAACTCAACCATATTGATATGGTTCTTAAATTAATTGAACTTTAAAAATCAATAATCAACCAATGTTAATTAAAATCCATTAACTTTTAAGCCTTAATCAACTTAAGTTACTTAATCATATCGGGTACCACTGGGTAACCCAGGCCTACGAGGTTATTAAATTAGCCCCAATGAAGGTGAAATAAACTTCATGGCCTCGGTAAGCAGCAAAGGTGGTATTCAACCAACAATTAAAATCAATCTCAGAATCAATTTCAAATAATTAAAAATTCTAAATATTATAATAAAATTAATTAAAAATTAAATTAAATTTTGATTCATTTAAACTAAGTTAATTTGATAATTTGATATATTAAAATTTATTTTAATCAATCAAATTTGATTATTAATTTAGATTAAATGAATTAAGGCTTCTATGCCTAAAGCTTGATTCCTTTTTGGAGGGCTTTGGGCATTGTGATTTAAAGGGCCTTTAATACGCATAAATAACAAAGAGATCTCCTATGTATTGTGCACAACTCCTTTTAGGAAGGCACTAATACATTTGGATTTGGAGATCTTTAAACAAATATAATAACACACCGACCTTATACGACGTGCTAGATTCCTTCAGGAGGGCATGTGGTATTGCATTCATAAGGTCCCTTTATCTTTCTCTAATAAAAAAATTAGGGACTCTCAAATGAATACCTATATTCCATACAAGATGGGTGTTCATTCTGAAAGTCATAGGACTTATAAATTTATAACTTCCTGGACTTAGGGAGTTATCAATCTATAAGTTATTTAAAACTAAATCAAATAACCTTAACCTCTAAAATTGGAATAATTTAAAATTCAAATATACTTTACTTAAATCTCAATTAAATTCTCATTTGGCCTTTAATAAATAAATCCTAATAATACATGCAATTTGAACAATAATTCCTATAGGACCTATCCAAACCACATTACCTCTTTCACACACTTAGATGCTTGCTAGGACAACCAACTTTAGCCTAGGCTATGCCGGTGGTTTGTTGTGGTTTGCTTGTGGGTTTCTTGCCTAGAGGGCACCCATGTGTGTTTGCTTACTTTCCTGCAATTCATAGCATGCATGTTTATTTTCTATCTGTACACCAGAGTACGGAGTGAATAAAGTGAGGGTCGTGTACTTTACTTTTCTGTCTTTACTTTCCTATATTTATAACTGCTCACAATGCACTCATACATACATTTTCTTTTATGTACTTTACTTACCTACAAAGTAGAATGTACTTAGGGAATAATGTACTTATAAAAAAAATGCAAATTTTATTCTTTCTTAGATCTATTGTATATAGATTGAGTCTATAAAGTGTCTGGAGTCTGTAAAAGAATTAAAAATAACTACTTATATGTATAGAAATGGGGCCCCAAAAAGTAATATCCTCCCTTAGGAGGATGTTCCTTTTTGGAATTCCATAGAAGACTTGGAACCTGAAGACCATAAGCAGTTGTATTTAATTCTATTCTTTTATAGGTTTAGAACTAAGGTTTGTTATCGGTGGGACCTGGCCACCTTTACTTTACTACAGACCCTGGGATGTAACCTGTGAATTCTATATTAATAAAATTAGCTCTCTTTTATATATACAACTGTTTCATGCATCATCAGCATACAAGTAGATTTTTGGTTTTTTGTAAGCATATTATCCTACATTTGAGTTAATTTCTTTAACCATTCCTTAATTCTTAGGATAGAGCTACCTTAAATCTTGCATTCATGTGATTAGGATTGTTAGCTGGCAGCCCACTCGAGGCAGGTGGTAAGTCCAGGTTGTATACACTTCTCTCTGCACATTCCTCCTTCTAATCAACTCTAACTCTTCTAAATCCAATATTAGAAATTATAATCTAAAGCCTGAGCATGAAAATTTAGATTAGCCCAAATATTTAATTAAATTTCTATATAATTTTGAAATTAATTAGCCTTCACTTTAATCGAGAGTATTCTCTTAGGAGATTAATTAACTATGGGGTCTTGCCCCTATAAGGAGTCTAGATCCCAGATTAAAATAAACCCTACCTTAGTTCCTTTCTATAGTAGGGGGAAAATCTGTGAATGTAGACCTCGCTGTATCTATATTTAAAATTTAATTTCATAATCAAAGGATAGATGGATGTCTGATTTGTTCTTACATGCGAATCAGATATCTTCTATATTTGATTATGGAGATAAATATGTAATTTATTTTTCTAATTAGAAAGATAGGAGAATATATTCATCATCCCTCAGGTTGATTTGTATCTTCCTTATACTATTTTTTATTAGAGAAATAAATTAAAGATTTCTTCCTTTCAAATTGATAGCAAAACATTAATCTATACTTCGGGATGATATAATGTTAAACTATACTGACTTGGCTCAAAGAAATTAATTTAAATATAAATAAAGCAAATCATGTGAGAACTAAAAGTATTTTTAAATTTAAATATTTAAAAATAAAAGAAAAAATTTTCTCGCACTATGATTAAAATTATATTCCGTGAAATCAGATTTGTAACAATCTTCCCTTTTTTATGATGGCAAATAATGAAAACTAAATAAAACACGAACAGAAGTAAAACACAACTCAACCACTACTCACTGCCCCCTGAAAAGAAAAGTAGAACAGAAGACGAAAAAGAAGCGCAAAAGCATTAATTTATTTTATCAAAGCATGAATATATAAATTTTCCATGTGATTGAATAAAAAAATTTGTAAGAATAATGAGTTAACATCATCGAAATCCAAAAAATTATAAAATAGCGATCCTATTAGCCCTTGCTTGGACTTCTCTCAGGGCAGAATTGTCTTTTGAAAACAAAAGACTTAACTCAGAAAAACCAATTGGATAAGAAAAAGAGATTCGTTAAAAACTTAATTTTTTGAAAAAATATCATATAGAATAATACACCAAAGTTATTGCATAACTGTTTTAATGGTTTATGATTTTGATGATAACAAACACTCTTATTTCTCTATGACTGCCTTACCTATTGACATTTCAGATTCACTCGATTGGACTGCAATTTGGAATTAGCTCAAGATTGGGTAGACTAGGTCTGAGTCAATTTGTACCTTTTTTCCTTTCTTGAGACTTTTGTATTTGGTGTGGCTCCTGATGATTTGCAACTTGGAAGATTTTCTGTTATTCCTTAAAGATTTTTGTTTTTGGTAACATCGTCCGGGATGATATTTATATCGTCCTGGATGATCTGTCCAAAAGCAGAAATACCAATTAGAGCATCCTCATTAAAGCAGCCGTCATTATGCAAAAACATCATCCTGGACAATTTTGTTTAGGCCAGGATAATAGGCTCAATTTAGAAAGAATATGCTGCCAAATCTATTTAGGAATTACTTATTTTTGGACATCGTCCTGGTGGATCGTCCTGGACAATAAAATATCATCCCGGATGATCCAGGATAATTTTTTCAAAATTTCTCTGGAATTTAAGAAAAGAAATTATGACTTGATTGCACGATCAAATTGTCCTGGACGATCGCTAGATTGTCCTGGCTGATATACTGGATGATTGGACATCGAACATCTCTTTTTCAGGGAGATATTCAGGATGATAATACACAATTTATTTTGATCGTCCAGGATGATATATTTATCATCCTGGATGATATGAACAAATATCTTCTAATCGTCTCAAATCGCCCCGGCTGATTGGGCTTAAATTGCACTGATCGTACAGGATGATATTAGTATCATCCTGGATGATAATGTCGGCAACTTGTATTAATGAGCTCGTTTTGAAATCTTCTATTTAAGCTATAACATGACACTTTGTAAGTGTCTTCGGCAGCCATTGTAGCTTCATTCTTTTTGGGGGAACTTGAAGAGAGAGCTTGAAAGGGAGTTATTGCGGATCTGTTTTCATGGTTTATGATTTTGATGATAGAAAACACCCTTATTTCTCTACGACTGCCTTATCTACTAATATTTCAGGTCCACATGATTAGACTTCAATTTGGAACCAGCTCAAGATTGGGTAGACTAGGTCTGAGTCACTTTGTACCCTTTTTCCTTTCTTGAGTCTATTGTATTTGGTGTGGCTCCTAATGCTTTATAACTTGGAAGATTTCTGACTATTCTCTAGAGTTTACTATTTTTGGTAAAATCATCCAGGATGATATTATATCATCCTGGACGATCAGTTCAAAAGCGAAAACCCTAATTAGGGCATCCTCATTAAAGCAGCCATCATTATTCGAAAAACATCATCCTGGATGATTTTGTATCTGCCAGGATGATAGGCTCAAAATAGAAAGAATATGTCACCAGTTCTATTTAGGAATTACTTATTTTTGGACATCATTCAGGTGGATCGTCCAAGACTATAAAATATCATCCAAGACGATCTAGGAAAATTTTTCCAAAATTTCTCTAGAATTTAAGGAAAGCAATTATGACTTGATTGCACGATCAAATCATCTTAGAAGATCGAAAAATTATCCATGCTGATATGCTGGTCGTTTGACATCATACAGCTATTTTTCAAGGAGATGTTCAGGATGATATTCCACGATTTGTTCTGATCGTCCAAGACAATATATTATCATCCTGGACGATATGAACAAACTTCTTCTGATCGTCTCAAATCGTCCTGGCTGATTGGGCTTATTTTGCACTGATCGTATAGGATGATATTAGTATCGTTCTGGACGATAAAGTTGGCAACTTTTATTAATGAGCTCATTTTGAGATCTTCTATTTAAGATATGACATGACACTTGGTAAGTGTCTTTGGCAGCCATTGTAGCTTCGTTCTTTTGGGGAGAACTTAAAGAGAGAGCTTGAAATGGAGTGAGGAAAGGGTGGAGTTTGAGAGAGGGATAAGATCCTGTGAGGGGAGACTCAATGGAGTACGGAGGGAGTTCCACACGGTTGCTCCGGTAAGCTCGCACCTGAATACCGTTGGATTCAAGGCTTGTCTTAAGGGAAGTTCACCAAAGAAGAAGTTCTCTTTGGTGTCAAAAGACCCGGTGACTCCACCGCACCGGGGAAGGTGGAAGTGATTTTGTAAGGGCTTCTCCACCTAGCTGTGGGGGCTAAAGGAGAGACACTTAGTTTAGTGCAATACTTGGAGGGTGCCTCCAAGGAGTGGACGTAGGTCAAGGTTTGACCGAACCACTATAAATTTGGTGTGTTCTTTCTTTATTACTTCCGCATTTAATTTCCGCATTTGGTTTTTATTATGGTGATATTAGTTTTGGTTTGTGTTTTGATTTAAAGATTCTTCTTTTCCAATTCACCTCTCTCTTTATTAGCCTTGGGCCAGTTCATAAGGGGCTTAACATCCCTAACGAACTTTCTAGTGCTATTAGAGAACTTTCAAGTGATATTAGAGCGAGATTCATAAAATAAGTTTTTGAAAGCTTTTGAATTTTTGATCCATGGCTAATTTTTGTAATCGTACTATTGCGGAAGGTTATTCAATCACCAGACCACCTTTATTTGAAAATATTACTTTTGATTTTTAGAAAATTTGCATGATTACATTCTTCCAATCAATTGATTTTCGCATGTGGCATATGATTTTAACTTGTTATTTATCACCGTCACGTATTGTTAATGGAGTTAAAATTAATATTCCTTTTAATTAATGGAACAGGGAAGAATAACTCAATGCTCAATCGAATGCAAAATCATTAAATTACTTTTTATGTGCTTTAAATTCTAAAGATTTTATGTTAATATCCACATGTACTACTGGTAAGAAAGTTTGGGATAAACTATATACCATATACGAAGGCACTTGTGAAATAAAGTAATCCAAGTTGAATATATTAATGCATGATTTTGAACTGTTTTCCATGAAACCTTATGAGACGATGTTAGACATGTATACTAGGTTTATTCAAATTATGACATCATTATATGCTTTAGGAAAAGAATTTTCAAAATTTGAAAAAGTTAACAAAATTCTTCGTTGTCAACTGGATAAGTTTGATGCTAAAATTATTGCTATTTGTGAATAAAAAAATTTGAATGATTATTCTATTGATAATTTGATTGGCTCACTCATTTCCTACGAGCAAAGTTTGGGTCAAAGACTTTTGGATGCAGGTGAAACGGTTGTTCTAAAAGCTGAAGTACGGAAAAAGATAGCTTAGTTGGTGATGAAAGAAATGACTTGACAGGCAAATTAAAAAGCTAACCAAAGCATAAGCATCAACAAAAATGGAAGAAATGTAAAAATGGTAAGGATGTTAATATTTCTTCTGATGTTATTTGCTTTCAATATAGGAAGCCTGGACATATGAAAAATCAGTGCCCTAATTTAAAAATTCTTCCTGCGAAAGAAAAGGGTAAAGCGAGCAAATTTTAAACTGGGCAAATAATAAAAAGCAAAAAATCTCTTGGAGGACCTGGTCTCTGAAGCATCGGACCAGGAGCAAGATGGTGCTTAAACCTTTAATTGTTTTTATGTTTACATGTTTTGTTTGTCTTTTTATTTTTGTGATTTTCTATTTTTTTTATTCTATTTTTCCTACTTTTCTTTTTTCGTTAAATTTTTATGTGTCTTTTCTCTGATCAACACACACATCACCTTTCTAAAAATGAAAAATCTACCTCTTGTTTTTTCTTGAATTCTTATGAAAATTATGTTTAATTTCTCTAAAAAAAGTCAAAGGTAGGAAACTCATGATTTTGACTCTCAATCTCTGTTTCCTTAAAGAGGTTATTCTACTTTTGATTTAAAATCTTCATCATATTTTAAATTAGATTTTGAAAATAAACTTTTTTCATCTCCCTACATTTTATCTATCGCATAGGAATCTTTTACAAGATTGTAGAATCTACCTCATAATTTTCCTAATCAGGTAGTTCGTTGTGTCAATAGAATGGGTTTATTTTTATTTTTAAAATTTTAGAAAGGTAACATATTAAAAAAAATGTCCAATGATGCCAAATCAAAAGATGCAAAATAACGCCAAATTAAGAAAGATACATAAAGTGTATCAAAAGAAAAAGATGCACAAAGTGCGCCAAAAACTTGACAAGAGGCATAAAATGAGCCCATAAAGAGTATGCTTTTCTGTTTTAATCATAGCTTAAGAAAACCCTTGATATTTTTATACTTGATTTTTAAATCTTAATTTAATTCAACAATTCGTGCATTAATCTTCTATTAGATATATTTTATGAAAGGAGTTTTTTAAAAATGATTGTTTCTATCTCTAATTTATTTCATGATTTAAATATTGAATTAAAAAGTTTTTGAGCCTTTTAAAAAGAACTAGAGTTTGGATTATCAAATTATTAATTTCTAACCTTTTCTGAGCTATGTGTTGTCAATACAATTCTACTAAGTTTATGATTAAAAGCAAGAGGTAACTTTCTCATTTTAAGAATATTTGTTTTTTACTAGATCAGGGAATATTTTTGTCTTTTGTTTGGTTTATTTTTTGCTTGTGCCTCCTCTCTTTTTGATAATGTCAAAGGGAGAGAATGTATTGTTAAATTTTTGTACTATTATCGTATTTGTATCTTTTGTTCAAAAATTAAAAAAAAAACAAAAATATTTTTATCTCTCCTATTTTTAAAGTGTTATTCTAGTGAGGGGGAGATTAGGAGAAAATAACCCTTTTGAAAATTCAAATTATAGTGTTTGTCATCATAAAAAAGGGGGAGATTGTTGCAAATATGTTTTCATGGTTTATGATTTTGATGATAGAAAACACTCTTATATCTCTACGACTGTCTTATCTATTGACATTTCAGGTCCACATGATCAGACTGTAATTTGGAACCAGCTCAAGATTGGGTAGACTAGGTCTGAGTCAATTTGTACACTTTTTCCTTTCTTGAGTCTATTGTATTTGGTGTGGCTCCTGAAGCTTTGTAACTTGGAAGATTTCTGACTGTTCCCTAGAGTTTACTATTTTTGGTAACATCATCCGAGACGATTTTATATCGTCCTGGACGATCAGTTCAAAATCAAAAACCCTAATTAGGGCATCCTCATTAAAACAGCCATCATTATGCACAAAACATCATCCTACATGATTTTGTATCGGCCATGATGATAGGCTCAAAACAGAAAGAATCTGCCTCCAGATCTATTTAGGAATTACTTATTTTTGGACATCGTCCAGGTGGATCATCTAGGAATATAAAATATCATCCAGGATGATCCACGACAATTTTTCTAAAATTTCTCTGGAATTTAAGGAAAGCAATTATGACTTAATTGCATGATCAAATCATCCTAGATGATTGCAAAATCATTTAGGCCTATACGCTGGTCGATTGGACATCAGATAGCTATTTTTTAGGGCAATATTCAGGACGATATTCCATGATTTGTTCTGATCGTCCAGGACGATAATATATGAACAAACTTCTTCTGATCATCTCAAATGGTCTCGGCTGATTGGGCTTATTTTATACTGATCATACAGGATGATATTAGTATCATCCTGGACGATAAAGTTGGCAACATGCATTAATGAGCTCGTTTTGAGATCTTCTATTTAAGCTATGACATGACACTTGGTAAGTATCTTTGGCAGCCATTGTAGCTTTGTTCTTTTGGGGGGAACTTGAAGAGAGAGCTTGAAAGGGAGTGAGGAAAGGGTGGAGTTTGAGAGAGGAAGAAGATCCTGTGAGGGGGGACTTAAGGGAGTGTGGAGGGGGTTCCACACGGTTTCTCCGGCAAGCTTGCACCTGAATACCGTTGGATTCAAGGCTTGTCTTGAGGGAAGTTCACCAAAGAAGAAGTTCTCTTTGGTGTCAAAGGACCCGACAACTCCTCCGCACTGGGGAAGGTGGAAGTGATTTCGTAAAGGCTTCTCCGCCTAGCTATGAGGGCTAAAGGAGAGACACTTAGTTTAGTGCAATACTTTAAGGGTGCCTCCAAGGAGTGGACATAGGTCTAGGTTTGACCGAACCACTATAAATTTGGTGTGTTCATGCTTTATTACTTCGGCATTTAATTTCTACATTTGGTTTTTATTATGGTGATATTGGTTTTAGTTTGTGTATTGATTTAAAGATTCTTTTTTTCCAATTTACCTATCTCTTTATTAGCTTTGGGCCAGTTCTTAAGGGGCCTAACATCCCTAACAAATTTTCAAGTGGTATCAGAGCACTTTCAAGAGTGAGGAATGGGTGAAGTATGAGAGGGAGAAGATCCTGTGAGGGGGGACTGAAGGGAGTCTTGAAGAGGATTCCACACGGTTGCTCCGGCAGGCTTGCACCTTAATACCGTTGGATTTAAGGCTTGTTTTGAGGGAAGTTCACCAAAGAAGAAGATCTCTTTGGTGTAAAAGGACCCAGCGACTCTGCCGCACCACGGAAGGTGGAAGTGATTTTGTAAGGGCTTCTCCACCTAGCTGTGGGGGCTAAAGGAGAGACACTTTTGTAGTACAATACTTGGAGGGTGCCTCTAAGGAGTGGACGTAGGTCAAGGTTTGACCGAACCACTATAAATCTGGTGTGTTCTTTCCTTTATTACTTCCGCATTTAATTTCTGCATCGTTGATTTCTTTATGGTGATTTTGGTTTGTTGTATTTGGTTTAAAGATCTTAAAATACCAATTTACCCCTCTCTCTTAATTAGCTTTGGGCTAGTTCATAGGGCCTAACATCCCTAAAGAACTTCCAAAAGTAATTTGTCATAATCGCAAAATTCAAAATCAAATCTTTGAAAATTGCAAGTGACACATGAATTCTTCTAAGATTTAATGGTTTGAAATAGAAGGAAGCTTGCCTTTTGTAGGCTCATTTTATGCCTCTTATCAACTGATTTGCACACTTTGTGTATTTTTTTATTTTTGATATACTTTATGTATATTTCAATTGTTTTTTTTTGCGGTCATTGTACATCTTTTTATTTCCTTTCTTTGGGGCTCATTTGATGTCCTTGATATTTTTATAAGCAAGATCCCTTTTAACACAATTAAGTACTCTCAATTGTGTGTATATCTTGTAGATATTAGAAAAAATAAATTCACACTCTAATATAAGAAAGAAAAAAATTACAAAATAGAATCAAATTCATATGATAAATGCAACGACAAGATTACAAAAGTTTAAAAGTAATATAAAGACTTTGAATATTAAATATATAAGATAGATTACTGTAACAAGATATAAAAGATCTCATTTGCAAAATCTAGTTCTTAATTTATGATAAGCTTTTGTTTAGAAAAAAATTACACTGCTAAAAGAGGTTAGAGGGAGGGAAACAATCAGTGGTGTTTCTTCCTTTAACTGATCTAGGGATGTTAGATATTGACTACAATTTTTTATAAACAAAAATAAGACATACAATATCATTTTTGCTATGACCAAAAAGAAAAAGAAAAAGAGAACATCCGAGATGAAAGTACTATAATATAACAATAAATAAAAAATCAACACTCAAAACTAAAAAAAAGAACAGAAAAATAACAACGAGCAATAGATCAAAAAATATGTAAATAAAAATTTATTAAGCAACAAGTTTATGCAATTATATGTTGCAAGCCTCCACTGTCCAGGTACCACATACTCTCATGAGGCCTTTTTTGAGAGCAAGCCTATAAAATCATCAAACGTCAGATTTAGGAACCCAAAGAAGTTTGGGTCCCTTCTTATGAACAGAAGAAAGCAATGCATGTGTGTTATGTTGTGAATCATATAATTTGAGTCTCTATATCTAATATGGACTATGATGAATAGTGTAAGTGTGTGAAATGTGCTCTAGCAAGTCACATGAAAAATATCTAAAACCAGGAAAAGGATTTACTAGTCTACTTGGGTTATAGTGCCTCTTCCTAGGTTTCAAAACTTCTGGCTTTGGATGAGGACTGAAAAACTATTCATTTGTGGGTGAAGTCCTATTTTCCTTAAGTTCTTTCAATTCAACTTTAAATCTCAATTTAACACTTTCTAAAATAATGTTATCAACTCTCAAATTGTGCTCCCTATACTTAAATTCATCAATATATATTTTAAAATCAGTTTCAAGTGAGTTGTAGGATGCTTTCAATGAATCATGTTCAATACCCAACTCAGAATGCTTTTTATTTAACTTATCAAACTCATTAAGTAATGACATGTGATTGCTATCAAGTGTAGAGTGATCTTTAAAATTAATTTCATGCTTTTTTTGCAAATTTAAAAACTCCAATTTCAAACTACCATGAGATTTCTTAAGTTTCCTATATAATGCATGAGTTTTCAAACAAACTTCAAGTAATTGTTCATAGCATAGTTCACATACCTCTTCTTAGTCAGACTAACCCAGATGATCACTAGCCATCAAGCATAAGTTTGTTGTCTCCTCCTCAACTTCAGTCTCAAAGGAGTCAGATACAGAATCCACCCATAATGCCTTTTAGAACTATTTCTTATCCTTCTTGAACTTGGGTTTCTCCTTACCTTTCTCCTTACTTGAGTGAGCTTTAAGTGTAGGACAATCAACATTAACATATCTCAACTTCCTGAATTCGAAACAAACCATATCAAAAGAACTTTTATAATTTTTTCTACCCTTACCTTTATTCCACTTTCGATGGTGATATTGATTCCTCCTTAGAAAGATTTTGAATTGTTGAGTAATTAAGGCAACATCATCGCTTTTAAACCTAGAAGAATTGGTGTCCGTATCATTAGCTTTCAGCACTATAATTTTCTCCTTCTTCTTCTCACCTACATCAAGTTATCTTTGGTTCACCCCTTACTCAAAATCAATGAGTGACCCAAGTAAGTTATCAATAGAATAAGTATTCAAATCCTTAGATTTAGTAATTGCAATAATCTTAGCATCAAAAGAAGAAGGCAAGCATCTCAAAATTTTATTGACTCTTTTATAATTAGTTAGCTCTCTTCTTAAGGAATTCAATGAGGTGAAAATTTGGGTAAACCTAGTATACATGTTAGAAATTGATTTTGTAGGTTTCATACAAAAAATTTTATAGTCATGCAATAAAATATTCAACCTAGATTACTAAACTTCATTTATTCCCTTAGAAGTAATATATAATCTATCCAAAATTTCTTTACCAGTAGAACAAGTTGAAACACACATATAATCTCAAATTTTAAAGCATAAAAAAAAGTTCAAGCATTTTGCATTTAGTTGCACTAAATTTCTATCATCAAAAGTCCATTCAAATAAAAGAAGTTCAATTTTAATGCCATTAATTTTATGTGATGGAGTGAATAACCATCCTTAATAAGCATCCACATATGATAGTCAATTGATTATAAAAATATAGACATGCAAGTTTTCCAAAAATCAAAAGGAGTATTATCAAACAAAGGTGATTGGGTAATAGAATATCCTTCCATAATATTATGATTACCAAAGTTAGCCATTGATAGAAATTCAAAAGTTTTCAAAAACTCATTTTTATGAATCTCGCTCTAATACCACTTGAAAATTTATTAGGGATGTTAAGCCCTTATGAACTAGTCCCAAGGCTAACCAAGAGGGTGGTGAATTAGTATTTAAAAATTTCTTTAAATAAAATACAAACACAACCAAACAATCACCAAAGAAATTAAAGTACAAAAATTAAATGTAGAAAAATAAAAAGAAAGAATACACATGATTTATTAGGGGTTCCATTAACTTGACCTATGTCCACTCTCCAAAGTCTTTCTTCTGGGTATTGCACTAAACTCAGTGTCTCTCTTTTTGCCCCACAGCAAGGAAGAGAAGCCCAAATAAAAACTCCTTTTCACCAACCCTGGTGAGGTAGAGAACTTCACTCCTTTTGCTTCCTCCTGAAGCAGGCTGAGAACCCAACTCCTTTTGCTTCCTCCTAAAGTAGGCAAAGTACCTTGATTAGTTATTAAAGTATACCTCTCTCGAACCTCCAAGGAATAAGTGATGACGACATTTGTGAAACCCCTCCCAAACTCCCCCTCATAAGATCCTCTCTCTATCTCCCTTGCTCTCCCTCTCCTCTTGGCTTTCTCAGGCTAGGACAACAACAGAAGATCTCCTCTTGAGAAAATAAGAGATCGTTTAAAAAAGGGCTCCAAATTTGCCCTAATTTGAAACTAATCATCAAATATCATCCAGGATGATCGACTGATCATCCTATATAATTAGTTCAAATTTAGCTTAATTAGCTAGGATAATTTGGGAGAGTCTAGATGATTAGAAGGTTTATTTGTTCAAATCTTCCTAGACAATAATATATCATCATGTACGATTAGTTCAATTCATTGAATATCATCCAGACCATCTCCCTGGATGGATGTCTAGACAATGTAAAAGTAACTTGATCATCTAGGCCGATTAGTACAGAAAGGAACATATCATCCAGAACATCATCCAGGCTGATCTCATGATCATTCAGGATGATTAGTACAAAACATCACATATCAGCCAGAATATCGCCCTGGATGGAGCTAGGCTACTTTTAGATCATCCAGGAAGAACTAAGGTTTGTTATCTGATCATCTTAAGCGATCCTATGATCATCTAGGATGAAATGATTGTTCAATCAAACCTTAATTGCTTTCCTTAATTACCAAACTAATTTAAACATAATTATAGTGCATCATCTAGAGTGATGCCCTAATTAGAGTTTCTATTTTTAACTGATTATCCAGGATGATTTTAGATCATTCTGAATGATATGATCAAAAATAAAAAACTCTCAAATAGTCAGGATTGTTCCTCAAGTGTGTGTGTGCAAGGTTACTTAGCATCAGGACCCATATTTTTATAATGAATTCAAGAAAAGGTAAAAGATACTTGATATACATTATATGCTGACTCAATTCTAATCTACCCAATCTTTGCTGATTTGATTTACAATTTGATCTTGTAGACCTATAATGTTAGTAGGTAAGGTAGCCGTAGAAAAATAGAAATATTTGCTATCATCAAAATTATATTCCATAAAATTAGATTCACAACATTTGGTTCTAGATTCGTAATAATCTCCCACTTTTTTGATGATGGAAAACATTGTTATTAAAAATTTCAAATCAAGAAGATTTTTTTTTTTAATTAAAGAAAGAAATAACAAAAAAAAATGGTAGTTTTGACTAAAGACTAAAGTAAACAACCCAACAATTACTCCCCCTTTTGACATCACAAAGAGAGGGAATAAGAAAAAAACATCACATGGAACATAATACATAAAAAGAGAACTAGTATAAAACAAAACACTAATAACCTAGTATAAGGAGGAACCTTGATCAGGTGGAGGTGGTGGTGGTGGCTTCTAAAAGAATTAGTGTAGGGAAGAAGACTGCTCCCTAAATTAGGACATGTCATGGTTGTGTTGCTGTTGCTACTGAACTATATATTCCTCAAAATGAGCTATAGCCTATTCATGTTATAATTGCTGCTAGGTGGCATATGACTCAAATATGGCATCCCACTGGTTAAACTTCTGAACTAATTCATTGATTTGGGAGTGTTGGTGGATAAGAACATGTTTATAAATAAATCTTTCATCTTCGTCCTTAGGCCCCTCACGCATATGTTTGAAATGAGAACTATGAATTGTGTGAAAGGAACTATTATAAAAGAAAATAGGGAGGTGATTAGTTAGGGCTAGATATTAAAGGTTATATTTTGTCAAAGGATATAGGCAATGAGATGTCCTAAGGCTATATTTCATTTCCTATTGTGGCCAGGATCGCTAATATTTGTTAGATATTCTATGTATCAAATTATAAGATCAGCGACATTAAAATCTTGTTGAGCTAAAATATAGTAGGTGGTGAGCGACAAAACATGAGTGATATAAATCTGATCGCTAGCTTTAGGAAGAATATATGAGTGAAGAATGTGCTGGATGGTTCAGGCATCCTTAATAAATGTTTTAACTTTGATTGCATGGGTGTTGACATTAGTTCACCTTAAGACATGGTTAACAGGCACCCAGTTGAAATCAGGATCTGAGAAAATGATATGGATCTTGTCTCCAATGATAAAAAGGTGAAGAAGGTCATGTAAATCTTGAGATGTAATTTCTATGGGCCTCCTATTAAGATAAGATTGTAGAGCAGTGAAGGCTTGGTTGATGCGAAGGTTTGCAAAAAATCCAAAGAGGAGTTCAGATTTGAAAGGGAAGGCCAATGTAAGGAGAGAATTAAGTGTTGTTATGGAAAAGAGATAAAGGACCTAAGAATTAAAAAGACTTTGATCAATAATTTTTAAAGAGGTTTTGCCAGCATTCTTATAGCGGTGGTAGGCCTCTTTATTAGCTTCCTCGATAAAATGAGGATCGATTTCCCTCCTATATGAACTACCAGCCTACATCTTAGATCTTTTTCCACCTGCTATTTGTAAGACTTGAGAGTTTGTGTGGAAGGGAGGGAGGATTGGAAGGTTTAGTGGTGAAGAAAATGGTGAAAATCAGCTATTTATATAAGGTTAGTCAAATCATCTATGATGATTATTATACCATCTAAGATGATTTGGTGCAATAATATTGTCCAGTTGATTCATCAAAAAGGTGTTCATATCATCCAGGCTAATAAAATATCATCCATGATCATTAGACTCAAGCGATAGTCCCTAGGAGTCAGACTGGACAATTATTCACTAGATGCATCATCTAGGATAAAGATGTGGATCATCTAGGATAATGTGCAATAATTGATCGTACTAATAGAATTGAAATCATTCAACCATTTTTTCCATGTGGATCATTTAAGATGAAATAAGAATCATCCATTATGACCATTAATAATTGACTCAATTCTTATCGTTAGATGTGTTATGGTCGGAGAGGTGTATTTCTGCTCATAACGTACAAGATAATGTTGATCATCTAGGATGATGAGAAAAAAATAGAAAAAATTCAGAATGTGGAAAGTGATGATCAGGATTTTTATTAGACAAAAATATAAAATAAAATAAAATAAATAAAAAATACAAATAGTACAAAAACACAAAGGAATCACAAAATCAAAAGAAACCTTTTTTTATTAATCAACACTAGAAAATAATAAATTTTCTTTTGTTATTGGATTAAAAATTAGTAAGAAATAATTAACAATGCTAAAATCTGAAAATGGTTGAATAACCGATCATGTTAACCCCAACTTGGACTCCTTACAGGGTAAAAATCTTTTAGAAATAATAATTTAACTTAGAAAAGAAATAAGATAAGAAAAGGGATTTGTTTAAAACTTTATTTTAGAAAAATATCTGATAGAATATTATAACAAAATAATTACTCATTATTATGAGTTTAAAAAATAAAGTGTTTGAAGATATCAAATGACACATCAATTCTTCTAATAATTAAAGTTTTGAAAGAGAAGGAATCTTATTTCTTTGTGGGCTTACTTTGTGCCTCTTGTTAGTTGTTTGACACACTTTATGTAGCTTTCAATTTTTTACACATTTTATGTATCTTTCAATTATTTAGTGACAATTTCACGTCTTTTTAGTTTTCATCAAATCTCTATTTAAGTTATAATTCGTGTAGGATTCCTAATTAGTAGGCGCCAATATGTAGTCGATCCAAAATGAAAAGGAGGTTCATGGCCAAGGGTAAAGATATCAGAATTAGAGTGATTTTGGAATGTACCTGTTGTGTTCGAAAGGGTGTCAATAAAGAATCGTCGGGCATTCTTTTGGGCTCATTTTATGCCTCTTATCATTTTTGTGAGCTATCTCCCTTTTGAAATATTTAAAAAATTCTCAATTGTGAGAATATCTTCCAATTATAAGAAAAGAAAAACTCACTCTATAATATAAGAAAGAATAAATCACAAATCAGAATCATATTCATATAATAAATGCAACAACCTGATCAAGAAAACTTGAAAGTGATTTAATGAATTTCAACATTATTCATATGAGATAGATTACTAGAAGAAAATAAAAAAGCTCTCAATTCCAAATTCCAACTTTTAACTTGAAGTATATTTTTGCTTCAAAGAGAAAATTACACTGCTGAAGGAGTTAGAAGAAGAGAAATAATCAATGGTGTTTCTTCCTTTAACTAATTTAAGGAGGTCAATCATCATTTACAAATTTTCAAATCAAAAAGTAAGGCAAAAATGTCATTTAAGAAATCAATACCAACAGTGACCATTGATCTAATTTTAAAAGAAAAATAGAAAAAAAAAATAAAATGGAAAATAGAATTATATAAATAGAAATAAAACATGCAAACAAATTAAAAGATAAATCAGAAAATAGAAAGCAATAATTTCAAGCATTAATATCTATGACACCTAATCTAGTTCTCAAGATGCTGAAAATTTCAAAGGCCAGTGATTTAGTAAATATATCAGCAAATTAGTTTTGAGTGGCTACATGTTGTAGCTTTATGTCTCCTTTAGTAACATAGTCCCTAATGAAGTGATACATTATAACAATGTATTTGGTCATGGAGTGTTGGATTAAATTCTTTAAAATGTAGATGATACTAATATTATTAAAGAGGATTGATTTGTGTATATAAGTAATCCTAAATCTAGAATTTGTTGCTTTAACTAGAGGACTTGGGCCACACAACTCTCTACTGTAATATACTCAACTTCAATAGTGGACAGGGTAGCTGAGTTCTATTTTCCACCGGATTAGAAGACTAAAGACTATCCTATGAATTGACAAGTTCTAGAAGTGCTTTTTCAATCAACTCGGCGTCCCAAAAAATTTGAATCAAAATATCCTATAATTTCAAAAGAGATTTTGTGCATAGGATACTAGATTCCTAAGTCAGGAGTTCCTAAGGGATACCTAAGAATTCTCTTAACAATAGTTAAGTGAGACTCTTTTAGATTAGTCTGAAATCTATCACAGAGATAAACACTAAACATAATATCATGTTTGCTAGCAGTCAAGTAAAGAAGTGATCTAATTATCCCTCTATATTTCTTTTAATCAACAGATTTACCATTTTAATCCTTGTCTAATTAAACACTGGAACTCATGGGAATGTTAATTAACTTAGCTTTATATATCTCATATTTCTTAAGGATATCCTTAATATACTTTTATTGACTAAGAAAAGTCCCATCATCCTTTTACCTTATGTTAAATCCCAAAAAGTATGTCAGTTATCACAAAATGCTCACTTTAAATTATTTAATCATTATTTTTGACAATTTCTCACTTATATTTTTATCAAAAGATCCAAATAAAATATCATTAACATAAATTTGAATAATCGATGATTCATCTCCTAACTTTTTTAGAAATAGGGTGGTGTCCCTGCTTCCCTTAACAAAAGATTTTTCTAGTAGGAATGTGCTTAGCCTTTCGTACCTTGCTCTGGGTACTTGTTTAAGTCTATATAATGCCTTTTTTAATTTGAACATATGATTGGGAAATTGTGAATTTTCAATGCCTTGGGGTTGTTCAATGTACACCTTTATTTTTTACCCCATTCAGAAGGCACTCTTATCACCGATTTGATACAGTTTGAATCCCTTAAAATAAGCAAAGGCTAGTAGCACTCTAATAGCTTCTAATTTATCTATAGGGGCAAAAGTCTCTTCAAAATTAATCCCTTCTATTTGATTATGCCCCTTAGTCACGAATATTGCCTTATTCCTTACTACTACTCTAAAATCATTAATTTTATTTATGAAAACACATTTTAGTTCAACCACACTCTGGTCCTTAGGTCTTCAAACTAGCTCCAAAACATCATTACTTACAAATTAATTTAGTTCATCTTGCAAGGCTAAGATCCATAATTCATCAGATAAGGCTTGATTTAGGTTGGTGGGTTTAGTCATTAAAATGAAGGTAGAGTGGTTTACCTCTTTTATAATTCCATGCCTAGTTCTAACACCTTTCGATGGGTCTCCTAAGAATAGTTCTTTAGGATGACTCGAACAATATCTCTATTCTCTAGGCAAAGTGTTTTTAGACTCTATTCTTTCCTCTAGATTTACATATTCCAATACCTGAGTGACTTCTACAACCTCCTCTTCTTCTACTCAAGACCCTCCAGAATTATTAAATTCATCAATCACAATATGAGAGGTCTCCTCAACTATTTGTGTTCTTTTAATGAAGACTCTATAGGATTTCCCTACACTTGAGTAACCTAGGAACACTCCAATAGATTTTGTATCAAACTTCTCTATTTGAGACATCCCAATATTCAAAATGAACACTTTACATCCAAAGACATGGACGTGAGAAAGGTTGGGTGTCCTACCCTTCAAAATTTCATAGGGTGTCTTATTCAGTTTGGATCTGACATTTATCTTATTTAAAATATAATAAGCTATAATCACCACTTCTACCCAAAACTATTTTGGAAGTGAGTATTCAACTAACATGGCTCTAGTAACTTATACCAAGGTCCTATTCTTCCTTTCAACTATCCCATTTTACTAAGGTGTCGTAGGAGCTAAAAAAATATTGTCTATCCCTTGCTCCTTATAGAAAGATTCAAATTTTTCATTCTCAAATTCTCTACCATGATCAATATGAATTATCATAATTTTATAACCTAGTTTCCTCTTAATCTAAGTGGAAAAAAAATTAAACTCACAGAATGATTCACTTTTATGAGATAGAAATCTAACCCAAGTAAACCTCGAATTATCATCAACAATAATATACCTAAAAATATTCCCTCCTAAGCTTACAGTGCTGACGGGTCCAGAGAGATCCATGTGGACTTCTAAGGTTTTGCTAGTGGAAATAACTTTAATTGAGGGGTAAGAGGATTTGACTTGATTTCCTAACTAACATGTATCACATAGGTGATCCTTAGTGAACTCTAGTTTCGATATCTCTCTCACTAAGTCTTTTTGGGTGATCTTTCCAAGGCTTTTTATACTAGCATGACACGATCTTCTATGCCAAAACCTAGATTCATCAGCAACACTTTTTAAGCAAAGAGCTATGTAAGATTTAATGTAATTTAAATCAAACATAGAGATATTATTGATCCTTTTTCCTTACAAAATAATATTGCTATTTAATCTTATTATGTAATTAGTAGACATAAATTTTAGGCTGAAGCCTTTCTCACAGAGCTGACTAATGCTGAGCAAGTTATGTTTCAAGCCATCAACTAGTAAAATATTTTTAATGATGAAATTTTTAGAGTTGCCAATTAGATCTGACCCTACCACTCTCCACCACTCTCATGGTGGTCTTATCTCTAAGTGTTACCTTGCCTTTTACCCTGACCCCTTGTAAAATGAATTGAATTGCATTTCTAGTCATACGCCTTGAATATCAACTATCCAGGTACCACATTCTCTCATGAGTCCATCCATGAGAGCATACTTACAAAATTATTAGATGATAGAATTGGGAACCCAAATAGGTTTGGGTCCCATTTTATGGAATAAAGAATGAAATGCATGCATGCTATGCTGTGAATTTTGAAATTTAGGTCTCCACACTAAATGTGCTATACAATGAATGGTGCATGTATAGGAGATATATCCTAGCATTCCATGAGAAAAACATTAAACACTAGGAAATGGGTTTACTAATCAACTTGGGTCATAGTGCCTCTTCCTAGATTTGAATGATGCATGTTGATCTGATGGATTGTGAAACTCAAGCATTGTGTGTAGTTTTTTATTTTCTTTGAAAGCAGTTAATTTAGCTTTAAAAACTTATTTGCATTTAAAGAATTGAATTTTCTATTTTCAAAGCATGCTCTTTACTAACTAAATCATTTACAAGAGTATATAAGTCCTTATATATATTTTCTAGTTCTTTTTCTTTTGAACAATGCCAAAAGTAAAACTTTTATTAACCACCAATTACTTACAATAAGATTCCTTCTTCAACAAGTCTAGAAACGAAGGAGGAACTTTATTCCTAGAGAAATCATCCCAATAAAAGGAAGAAGAATGAGCATAGTTAGCACAGAAATCAGCTAACTTATTACAATCTCTATTCACAAAAGAAAAGATGACATGCTTAAATTTAAAAAGAAAATCTAAATCCTTTGGATTTAGAAATTCTTTACCCAAAAAAATGTTTGTTAAAGGAATTTTGAATGATCTTGATGACATTTAAAATGTCACATTCAATCACAATACCTTTCACTTCAAGCATCCAATCTCGGATATAATCTCTCAAAGCCAAAATAGCCAATAACTCCATTTGAGAGCAATCCCAATGAAGACATTGAAATCCAAAAGCAAGTAATCCACGTCCTTTACAATCCCTAAAAATATTACCAATACCGATTTTGTTGTTGAGAAGGACTGAAGCATCTATATTTACCTTGATCCAACCTGGAGGAGGAGGTTGCCAAGAGGATTGAGACAGCTTGAACAACTGATTAGCATCCCAGTTTTCACGGATTAAACAAGATTCAAAAGATGATACAGTTTGAATGATGGATCTCATAGCAATATTATTGATAGTGTCATCCATTCCATCACGAACTAACTTATTTCTACTATTCCAGCAGTAAAACACCATAGAACATAGCAGATTTCCAAGGAATGGATTAGAAGAAACCAGTTTCTGTAATAGCTGATAGCATCCAATTAAAGAATCAAAAGATGGAATATCAAAATTCCAATTAGACAGATGTTTGAAAACCTTTTTAATCAAATAACATTTAAAGATCACATGCTCTGTATCTTCCATATCCAAGCATCCTCTCGGGCATCCACCAACATCAGCTAACCTTCTGTATAAAAGAAAAACAAAAGTAGAAATGTAATTCTTAATTAATCTCCACCAGAACAAATCAACTTTCGGCTTAAGTTTCAATTTTTTTCTCCAGCTGAATCTTTCATCGACTCCAATATTTTCAAACTTTTTTTCATACGCAATAGCAGCTATAGATCTGCCGGATAGTTTGTGAATACACTCCAGCTTGTCTTCATTATAATATGCTAGTATAGGAATTGAGATAATCAATTCAATAAGCAAAGGACCAAAATAGAGCTTAAGTTTTTCCATGTTCTACATTCCTTCAGCTATGAAAACCAAGACCTGATTAAAATCTGAGTCTAAAACTGAGACAAAAGTTGGCCATTTATCTATAGATTTGTCCAGAATCCATATAACTTTAAAAGTATTTATTCTCTTACCATCAACAATCTTTCACCTCAATACAAGAAATAAAGATACAACACCTTTCTGGATGAGTTTCCAAGTAGAAGAACAATAATTTCTATTAGCACCATTCCATAAATCATTACCATACTTGGCTCTTAAAATTCTATTGAGCAAAGAATTTGGTTTTGTAATAAAATTCAATGCATATTTAGCTCTCAAAGAACCTAACTTCACCACTAAGGATTATAAACCATATCCTCCTTTATTTTTTGGTTTACACAAGGAGATCCAAGAAACATAATGCATACCATAACTTCCATCTCTTTTGTTCCAAAGAAAATCTCCACACATTCTGTCCACATCATATAATACCCCCAAAGAGATCAAAGAGTGGCTGGATTGATAAGTAGGCAAAGGGAGAACTGAAGCATTTATCAAAGTTATTTTTCCAGCAAGTGAAATGAAGTTAGTTCCCCAAAGATTCATCTTAGCTGTAGATTTTACCATTAACTTGTTGAAATCAGATTTTACCAATCTCCTAACAGCAATCTTTATTCCCAAATATTCCATTTCTTTCACCATTTTCATATTAATCACCTTGAGAAGATCTGCACTCAGTTTTTTTTTACATTTTTACTGAATAGAGCAGGTGATTTAAGAAGGTTAACCTTTTGACCTGTCCAACTACAATAGTTCTTCAAGATCTTGTCAACTTTCATCAAACACTTCTTATTAGCTTTAGAAAATATCATAATTTCATCAACATACATTAAATGAGAAATCTTAGACCCATTTGAATTAACTTTAACACCAATCCTCTTTCCTAAATGTCCAAATTCTTCCGTCAATAATTGATAACATAAGATAAAAAGGAAAGGAGACAAGGGGCATCCTTGTCTAAATCCACAATGAGCCTCTATCCACTTTGTGCTTCCACCATTAATTAAAATGATAAATTTTGGATTAACAACGCATTCCAAAATTAATTTAGAATAAAATTTAGGAAATCCAAACCAATCCATCACCTTTTCCAATGTAGACCAACACATGCTGTCATATGCCTATTCCATATCAACTTTGACAAACACCAAGCCTTTCTTGGCATTAGAATGTCTAAACTTGTTAAACACTTCTTGGGAAATTAAAACTTGATCAGACATAGACCATCCCTTAACAAAAGCATTTTGTTCTTCAGAGATGATTTTAGGAAATAAGAAACTCATTCTAATTAATATCATATTGTCCATAATTTTGTAAATAGCATTACACAAGCTAATAGGACGATAGTTGATAGGATTCATAGGGTTCTCAACTTTAGGAATTAAAACCACATTGGTTTCTTTCCAAACAGGACACATAGAACCCGAAGTAAAAAAATCATTAATAGCAACCCAAACATCATGCTTAATGATTGACCATTAGGTTTTAATAAAGGAGTAAGTGATTCCATCGATACCTGGAGAGATATTGGAACCCAAATCTGATATGATATCCTCCAGCTCCTTCATAGAAAATTCTTTAGAAAGAGTTATGCAATCCTCCTCATCCAACTTATTCGAAGGTTCCGACCACCCACTTAATTTGCATTTCCTTGCCTTCCATTTGCAGCTGAAAATTTTTATAAATACATCTTCAATGCTCTTCTCATCATCACATATGACACCTTCTTCATTATTCACACTGTTAATTCTGTTTGAATTTCTCCTTGCCGTGGCAATTGCTTGGAAGAACTTGGAATTAGAATCTCCATCTTTCAACCATTGAATCTTTGCCCTTTGCTTCCACCACATCCTGAGTCTACCCAATGTATTGTTAAATTATGCAATTTTTTCTCTTAAACAATCCAGCTTTACATCTGATAAGCAACCCAAATGTACTTCTTCTTCTTATAAGTCTTGAATATATCTTTTCAGCTTTTCTTTTCCTTCTATCAGCTTTTTGTGATTCTCCTTACTCAAAAAGAATAAGGATCTCAAAGTTCTTCTAAACCTAGAATTTAAAATTTATGAAGCCGAACCTTTAGTATTTTTGTTCCAAGAAGCTAGAACCACCGAATGAGAAGCCTTATAAGATAACCAAGTGTCTTCAAACATCAAATTCCTTCTCTTTTTGATTTTGGAAGCCAAAATATTAATAGCAATTGGACAATGATCCGATGCTATTCTTGCTAGATGCCTCACCACCGTAGTTTGAAGAAGATTAAGAGCTGCACAATTAAGAAGACATCTATCTAATCTTTCCAAAATCCTACCACCTCCACTTTTATTATTACACCAAGTATATTTAGGACCCAAAAAACCAACCTCATGTAGGTCTTCTCTACTCATGAAAGAGATCATGTCCTAAGCTCCTAGAGAATGCACAAATTTCTTACCACCTCTCTTCTCACTTTGGGAAATGATACAATTAAAATCACCACCTATAATCCATGGAAGATTGCTATCAATGTAATTTTCTAGATTGTTCCATAAATGCCTTCTTTTATAGTTTTTCCTGCTACCATACACCGTAGCTATCATCAAATTTTGATGGTTTTTTATATTAAGCCTCCCCATCACAACTTGATCATTGGCTTCCATAACTTCAAAAGTTGCTAAATCACTTCTCCAACAAATTAAGATGCCTAATGATAACCCAACTGCAAGATACATGAAATAATCCCACAAATTACCAACAAAGTTTTTAACTTCCAAAGGATCCATAGAAGAAACTTTAGTTTCCATAAGACCCACAAACAAAGCTTCATTATCTTTAACAATCTCTTTCAAATACCTGGAGGCCACCACCTTCCTAGCCCCCCTACAATTCCAAAAATTAAGGAAGTCATTTCTTCTTTGAAGTGGGATTAGACCCACCACAAATATTTTTTGTCTCGCCTTTCCTTGTTTTAGATTTCACTGAATTATTCCCCAGAGATTTGAGCTCTTTTTGTAATTTGAATTTAACTTCTCCACTTACCAAGTTCTCCACCAATTCTTTTTTATTACTCACAAATTTTTCAACCAATTCCAGATCTTCTGCTCCTCTGTCAACCAGATGAGAGTCCTCAGTATCCTCAGTTTTATCACCTTCTCTAGCTGCCTGCATAACAGAAAACTTGTTTTTGCTATGAAAATCATCCAAATCTTCTTCTTCATTCAAATTCTCTGATTTAAACTCAGAAGGAATTCTTTTCTCCTGAATAATATATATATATATATATATTGTTTTCATAACTAGCTGATCAGCCTTAGCATCAACACCTGGAGCCTCAGGTTTCTTTAAAATTCTGGAATAGTTAGGATTAATCCACTTATTGTTTTGAATTGCAATCCTTTTCTTCTTATTTTTAACCAGGATCCAAGGTCCATAAGTGTGAGAAATATTTTAACTCTACTACTTTTATTTTAAAAATAATACTAGCTAGAAAATATTTCATTTTGCTTTTAAATATTTAATTTTAAAAATATATATATTTTTAGAAAATATCTAGTTTACTTTTAAATATTTATATTTAAAAAATAATTTTGAAAATATTTATTTTACTTTTAAATATTTAAGTTAAAAAAATACTTTTAAGGATATTTATATTTACTTTTAAATATTTAAATTTTAAAAAAATATATTTTATATTTCTCACACGATTTGCTTTATTTATATTTTAATATTTTTTTTAGTTAAATCTATATAGTCGGATATTATACTGCCCCGAGGAATAGCCTAATGTCCTTCTATTGATTTTAGAGAAAGAAAATATAATTCATTCTTATAATTAGGTACATCATAAGGAATATATAAATCATCCTGAAGAATGACTCGTATACTATCCTATCGACCCGATTAGATTAATGAATTATTGATTCATTTCCATTATTAAATATAGAAGATATTTGACCTGCCTGTAAAAGCAGATGAATTATATACCTATCTTTGGATTATGAAAATAAATATTAAAATATAGATAAAACACTAATCTACGTTCACAGATCTTTCCCCCACCTTAGAAAGGAAACTAAGTTGGGGTTTAGATTATTCTGGGATCTAGACTCCCTATAGGGGCAAGCCCCTATAGTTAATTACATCTCCTAAGAGAATACTCTTGATTTAAATGAAGATTAATTAATTCCAAAATTATATACAAATTTAATTAAATATTTGGGCTAATTTAAATTTCCATGACCAGGCTTTAGATTATAGATTTTTGACACTAAATTCGGGAGAATTAGAGTTGATTAGAAAGAAGAATGTACAGAGTGAAGTGTATACAATCTGGGCTTACCACCTTCCTAGAGTGGGTTGCCAGCTAACAATCCTAATCATAACAATTCGTTGATGATGCAAGAGTTAAGATGGCTCTATCCTAGGAATCAAGGAGTGGTTTAAGGATCTTAAACCATATGCAATTGAATATGCTTACAAAAACAAAAAATCTACACGAATGCTAATGATGCATGAAACAGTTATATATAAAAGAGCTAATTTTATTAATATAAAATTTACAAAGTACATCACAGTGTCTGCAGGAAAGTAAAGGTGGCCAGGCCCCACCGACAACAAACCAGGGTTCTAAGCCTATAAGAGAGTAGAATTAAATATATCTGCCTATGGTCTTCAGGCTCCGATTCTTAAATGGAATTCCAAAAAAGAACGTCCTCCTGAAGGAGGATATTACTTTTTGGAGCCCCATTTGTATATCTATAAGCAACTGTCTTTAATTCTTTTACAGACTCAAGACACTTTACATACTCAATCTATATACAACAAATCTTGGAAATAAAAAGCTTTACATTTCTTTTCAATACATCAGATCCTAAGAACATTCTAATTTGCAGGTAAGTAAAAGCAGGAAAAGTAGAGCAGTTATGTAATTATGCATGCTATGAGTGCATTGTGTACAGTTATAAATGCAAGAAAGTAAAGACAAAAAAGTAAAGTACACGGCCCTCGCTTTATTCACTCTACTCTCAAGTGTACAGACAAGAAAATAAATATGAATGGTTATGCAGTATAGAAAAGTAAGCAATCACGTATAGGTGCCCTCGAGGCAAGACACCCGCAAACAAAATCACAACAAACCACCAGCCTAGCCTAAGCTAAAGTTGGTAGTCCTAGAAAGCATCTAAGTGAGTGAAAGAGGTCGTGTGGCTTGGTTAGGTCCTATAGGAATTATTGTTTGAATTATATGTATTATTAGAGTTTATTTATTAGATGCCAAACGGAAATTTAGTTGAAGTTTAAGTAAAGTGTGTTTGAATTTTGAATTATTTCAGTTTTAGAAGTTAAAGTTGTTTTTATTTAGTTATAAAGAACTTATAGATTGATAATTTCCTAAGTGCAGGAAATTATAAATTTATAAGTCCTAGGACTTTCAAAATGCACACTCGTCTTATAAAGAAGATAAGTGTTCATTTTGAGAGTCCATGAAGTTTTATTAGAGAGAGAGAAAGGGACCTTATGAATGTAATACCACGTGCCCTCCCGAAGAAATCTACCACGTCGTATAAGGCCGTTAGTTTATTATATTTGTTTGAAGATCTCCAAATCCAAATGTATTAGTGCCTTCCTAAAAGGAGTCGAGCACAACACATAGGAGATCTTTTGGTTATTTAAGTATATTAAAGGCTTCTTTAAATAAAAATTCCTAAAGCTCTCCAAAAGGAATTGGGCTTTAGGCATAGAAGCCTTGATTCACTTAATCTAAATTAATAATCAAATTTGATTGATTAAAATAAATTCTAATCAATCAAATTATCAAATTAATTAGTTTAGATGAATCAAAATTTAATTTATTTTTTAATGAATTTTATTATAATATTTAGAATTTTTTGAATTATTTATTGAATATTTAATGATTTGAATTTGATTTTAAAGTTGATTTTTAATTATTGGTTGGATAACACCTTTGTTTCTCACCGAGACCGTGAAGTTTATTTCACCTTCCTTGGGGCTAAGTTAATAGCCTCGTAGACCTCTGTTACCTAGTGGTACCCGGTGTAATTAAGTAGCTTAAGTATGATTAAAGTTTGAAGGTTAATGAATTTTATTCAAAAGAAGTTTGATTGCTGATTTTAGGAGTTGGTTAAACATTTCAAGAGTTTTAAAATATTTTTTGAATTTTTAGGAATTTTTTGAATATTTTAATCATTTAATTAAGTGGTTGAAAATTGACTTTTTGATTATAGGTGTTTTCTATAAAGTTAGAATTTTATTAAAATATTAGACCTTAAGACAATCAGTTAGAAGGTAAGTATGCTGAAATTGGATTTTTCTGGATTTAGTTATGAAGGTTTGAAGTTTTGAACTCATTTTGAGTCAAAGTTGACCATTTTGTTGACTTTTTGAATTTGATGATTTTCTGGAACTTTAGTATTTTTAATAAATAATAGATCTTAGTATGAATTGAATGCAACTAACTTTGATCGATTTGGATTTTTCTTGAATTAGTTATGAATTTTTGAAATTTACCGTATTTATTGAATTTTGAAATTTGTTTAATTAAGGGGTTCTTTATGATTTTGCTCCAAATGAGTTCCCAATTCCTTAAAATCATCTCCAAAGGTTAGGAATGACCTAAGGAGGGATTCAAAAGTGTTTGGGAAATTATTGGAATTTTTAAATATTATTAATTAATTAAGTCAATTAAATATTAAATTTTACTTATAATTAAATTAAGCTTTAATCTGATATCAAATCAGTTTGATTTTATTTTTCATTGGTTAAGGGTTTAATTTTGGTCAGTTAGAGGTATTATTTTTATTTTTTGGATTTAATTTTGATTTATTACATTTTTTAGAAGTTTTGAGAGTTAATTAAGGATTGATTTGGTTTTAATGACATTTAATGAAATTTGAATTTACATTTTGATTTTAAAAGGTTTAATATATGTTTTATAGTTAATTGGAATGATTTGAAATTTATTTTAGATTTTTATGGGTTTTATTAGATTTATTTAGAGTTTATTACAACAAAGAAAAGAAATCCTTAATCTACTAGTTATTTTGAGATCAATTAATCTCAAATCAAAGTGTATTTTATTATTGGGTATATGACACTAGTTTTCTAAGTTTGAATTTCATCCCAAAAGGGATGTATGAAGTTCACCTAAATTGATCTAAATTTACTAAGACAATGTCCTTAATTGTTGTCCTTAGTGTCCTTAGGTTGTACGATAGCAAGTCAATGTTCTCAAACCCTTTGGACACTAAATATAATCACAACATAGCAATCATGAGAAAAATAAAGTTCCCTAATGCTCTATGGAAGGATTTTATAATAAATCATTTTAATCATAGGTTATATGATAACCTATGAACTTAAATGATTTATTATAAAAAAAGAATAGATATGTGAAATTGGATTAAGTTTATTTAGAGATATATGTAAATGTTGAAACTTGGGCTTCCGAGTTTATGATTTTTGATGATAAAAATAATATTTAATAATATTTTATTTCTCCTGATATTTACAGTGCATATTTCTTTCTATGTTGACTAATATTTCAGCTATATCATGCACCATTCTTTGAAGATTCAAGGCTCAAGATTGCATAGAATTGGTCGTATTAAATGAGTATGTAATTTTCATTTATTTAGTCAATTCTTGTAATGATGTATGTTAGTTTTTTGATCATGCACACACACAGAGGGAGCAAAAAATGATTATATATATTTTAACTTTTATGTTCATCGTACTGTACGATCTGGTGTAACAAAAATAAATTAAAATATTTTATTTTTCCTAGAAAGATTATTTTTGAGTATAACTAATCGTACTATATGATCACCACATCGTACTGTATGATCTGTTATATTTAGAAAGCATGCCGTCCATTAAATTAGGAAAGAATTTGAATTTTAAAGTTGTTCTGCTCGTACTGCACGATAATTAACGTACTGTATGATGTTTAAAATATTGCCTAATTTAATCTGATGATTATTCAATGAAAATGGCTTAATTTTGATGAATTTATCATACTGTACGAACTGGATCGTACTGGACGATCAACAGAGACAATTTTGCCGAATTGCCATTTATTGAACTGTTCGTACAGTACTAATAGGTCAATTTCTGCACATCATACTAGACGATCTTGCGATCGTACGGTACGATATTTGACGCCCGAATTGAGTTCTTTTAGGGTTTTTTGAGCCCTCTATTTAAGTACTCTCATAAGACTTTGTAAGAGTTATTTGGCAGCCATTGTGGCTTCATTTTTCTAGAGAAAACTTGAAGAGAGGACTTGAAAGGGAGAGAGGAAAGGGTGGAGTTTGAGAGAGGGAGAAGAACCTTGGAGGGGGTTTCAAGGGATTGTGAAGGAGATTTCACATGGTTGTTCCGGCGAGCTTGCACCTCAGTACCATCGGATTCAAGGTTCGTCTTAAAGGAAGTTTTGGGAAGAAGAAGATCTCGTTGGTGTCAAAGGACCCGGCTCCTCCGCCGCACCGGGGAAGGTGGAAGTGATTTTGTAAGGGCTTATCCGCCTAGCTATGGGTGCTAAAGGAGAATCACTAAAGGTTTAGTGTAATACTCGGAGGGTGCCTCCGGGGAGTGGACGTAGGTCATGGTTTGACCGAACCACTATAAATTGGTGTGTTCTTTCCTTTTATTTTTTCTGCACTTTATTTCCGCATATATTTTTTATTGCGATTTATTGCGTGGATGAAATTGATTATCTATCTTTTTATTGTGAATGAAATTTGCTTCCGCATAAAGTCATAAAAAGATATTTCTTTTTATTAAAGAAGTTTTTAATCATCCAATTCACCCCCCTCTTGGCGCATCTAGTAATTTCAATTGGTATAAGAGTAACTTCAATTGGTATCAGAGTGAGTTTCAAAAATAGTGTTTTAGAAAACCTTGAAAAAATCGATCATGGCATATTTTGGAAATCGTAACATTGCGGAAGGCTATTATATTACACGACCACCTTTATTTGAAAATGTTTCTTTTAATTTTTGGAAAACTAGCATGTCAACATTTTTGCAATCAATTGATTATCGAATGTGAGATATGATTCAAATTGGCTATTCTGTACCTTCATGTATGATAGATGAAGTCAAAATTAATATTCCTTTTAGTGAATGGAGTAGAATAGAACTAATCAATGCACAACTAAATGCTAAATGCTTGAATTATTTTTTCTGTGCATTAAATTCTGACAATAGCATGAGAATCTCTACATGTACTACTGGGAAAGAAATTTGGGATAGATTATGCATTTCATATGAAGGTACTACTGAAGTCAAACAATCAAAATTAAATATTCTAATGCGTGATTATGAACTTTTCAGCATGAAATCATATGAGACTATCTTAGATATGTTTATTAGATTTAATGAAATTGTGATGTCATTGCATGATTTAGGTAGAGAACTTTCAAACGTTGAAAAAGTTAGTAAAATTCTACGTTCTTTACTTGATAAATTTGATGTCAAAGTCATAGCTATATGTGAATCAAAATATTTGAATGCTTATTCTATAGATAATCAAATTGGCTCACTCATTGCCTACGAGCAAAGTGGGAGTCAAAGATTTTTTGATGCAGGTGATGAGAAGACTATTGTGCTAAAAGCCAAACACACAGATGAATATGACTTAGTAGATGATGAAAGCAAGGAGATATCATCGATAACAAATAAATTTGAAAGTCTACTGAAGCACAAGCATGAACATCAACAAAAGCGGAGTAAAGGTAAAAATTATAAAAACGTTAAGTTTTGTTCTGACATAATTTGCTTTGGGTGTAGGAAACCCGGACATTTGAAGCGTGAATACCCCAACTTAAAAACTCTTTCTGCAAAGGAAAAGAGTAAAAATAAACCATTTTTAATATGGGGAAAAGATGAAAAGCAAAAAGTCTCATGGGTAGACTTAGTTTCAGATTCATCAGAACATGAGCAAGATGATGAGGTATAAGTATGTTAAGGTTTGTTTGTGTGTATTGTTTATGTGTTTTATTTATGTGTTTCGAATGTTTTTTTTTTATATGACTTGTATGTTTAACTTGTTTTATAATTGTATGTTTTTGTTTCGTTATTATGTTGTTATTTTATATATTATTTTATCTCTTCTTTTTGATAATGTCAAAGGTGGAGAAAGTATTGTTGTTTATTACATTTTGTTTTAATTTTTACTGTTATTTAGTTTTTTTTTTAAATAATAATAATAATAATAAGAAAGCTTTCCCAAATTTTAATGTAATTCTTAGTGAGGGGGAGTTTAGGAGATTTTTTTTTTTAATTTTCAAAGTCAACCGATATTATTTGACATCATCAAAAAGGGGGAGATTGTTGCAACTCGGGCTTTCGAGTTTATGATTTTTGATAATAACAAATAATATTTATTAATCTTTTATGTCTCCTGGTATTTGCAGTGCATATTTCTTTCTATGTTGACTAATATTTCAGGTATATCATGCACCGTTCT
The DNA here is from genome assembly GCF_001605985.2 of Dendrobium catenatum. Classification (NCBI taxonomy): domain Eukaryota; kingdom Viridiplantae; phylum Streptophyta; class Magnoliopsida; order Asparagales; family Orchidaceae; genus Dendrobium; species Dendrobium catenatum. Next base: position 140,471 of record NW_021319375.1, read on the forward strand.
TTGAAGATTCAAGGCTCAAGATTGCATAGAATTGGTCGTATTAAATGAGCATGTAATTTTCATTTATTGAGTCAATTTTTGTAATGATGTATGTTAGTTTGTTGATCATGCACACACAGAGGGAGCAAAAAATGATTATAGATATTTTAACTTTTCTTTTCATCGTATTGTACAAATTTATTTAGTGCTGTACGATCTGGTATAACAGAAATAAATTAAAATATTTTATTTTTCCTAGAAAGATTATTTTTTAGTATAAATAATCGTACTGTACGATCAACACATCGTACTGTACGATCTGTTATCTTTAGAAAGCCTGCCATCCATTAAATTAGGCAAGAATTTGAATTTTAAAGTTGTTCTGCTCGTACTGCACGATAATTATCGTACTGTATGATGTTTAAAATATTGCCTAATTTAATCCGATGATTATTCAATAAAAATGGCATAATTTTGTTGTATTGATCGTACTGTACGAACTGGATCGTACTAGACGATCAACAGAGAGAATTTTGGATAACTGCCATTTATTGAACTGTTCGTACAGTACTAACTGGACATCGTACAGTACTAATAGGTCAATTTCTGCACATAATACTGGACGATCTTGCGATTGTACGGTACGATATTTAACGCCCGAATTGAGTTCTTTTAGGGTTTTTTGAGCCCTCTTTAAATACTCTCATAAGACTTTATAAGAGTTATTTGGCAGCCATTGTGGATTCGTTTTTCTAGAGAAAACTTGAAGAGAGGACTTGAAAGGGAGAGAGGAAAGGGTGGAGTTTGAGAGAGGGAGAAGAACCTTGGAGGGAGTTTCAAGGGAGTGTGAAGGAGATTTCGCATGGTTGCTCCGGCGAGCTTGCACCTCAGTACCATCGGATTCAAGGTTCATCTTAAAGGAAGTTTTGGGAAGAAGAAGATCTCGTTGGTGTCAAAGGACCCGGCTCCTCTGCCGCACCGGGGAAGGTGGAAGTGATTGTGTAAGGGCTTCTCCGCCTAGCTCTAGGGGCTAAAGGAGAATCACTAAAGATTTAGTGTAATACTCGGAGAGTGCCTCCGGGGAGTGGATGTAGGTTTAGTCATGGTTTGACCGAACCACTATAAATTGGTGTGTTCTTTCCTTTATTTTTTCTGCACTTTATTTCCACATATATTTTTTATTGCGATTTATTGCGTGGATGAAATTGATTATCTATCTTTTTATTGTGAATGTAATTCACTTCAGCATAAAGTCATAAAAAGATAATTCTTTTCATTAAAGAAGTTTTTAATAATCCAATTCACCCTCCTCTTGGCACATCTAGTAATTTTAATTGGTATCAGAGTAACTTCAGTAAACATATCCTATATGAAGTTAATCCAATTCCATAGCTTGATCATATATAGTTTATTGATTCTTTAAGCTAGATTAACATGGCTTTGAAAGTAAATTTTAATTAAAATATATATGACCATAGATCTAAACTTATTTTCAGTGAGAAGATGTCTTTACACTGTCTCCATAAAACTCTATCATGCAATGATTGGATTTAGTTTGGATTATTCATGAATTTCCAAAAATCTAAATCAAGAATTGACCCAGATCTTTGTAAATCCATAAACTAAATGAAATTGCACAAATGTCCTTAAGAAAATTACAGGAGACCAACCTTTGGCCCTATTATGTCTCTGCCAAATTTCAGCCTAACATAATTTATATATTTTTATTTAAAAATAAAATAAAATTTTATGTATAATTAAAATTATTAATAAAATATTAATTAAAATAACTTTTACTTATTTTTAGAATATATTACTTAAACATATGAACGAAATGAGCCTAAGAACTCAAAATTCGGGCAAGAAATGAAAATATGGTGAATTTTGGAAGTTCTCAGTATTTTCTGGATTATTTTGAGGCTTTTAAACATCTGGTCAGCCGGCGGCGCTGACCAGACACGCGTCACGCGTGGGCACATCCAGGTGGATGGCGGTGGTCTAGTAGAGCCCGCCACTTATCCAGCGCGGCAGGGATGTTAGCCGTCGGATCGATCACAGAGGAGATCCGACGACAAAGACTAACCCGTGGTACTATATCCGATCTAGAATGATCAGACAGTCGTAAGGGATGCCGTGGTTTAGATCAATGGTGGAGATTTGGTTGGATGGGGATTTGGCCAACCATAGCCTCAAGGGATCAAAACGATTTACGGGTCAGGCTTTAATCGTAGCTGTTGATCTCAAAAGAATGGATCCAACGGCAGGCGACTCATCTTCCTCCTCCATCCAAACCGAAAACCCTAAGCCTATTTTTCATTTCATTTTCGGGAAATACGCAACCAAACGCTTTGAAACTTTAAACAGAAATATAACATGATCTAAGGAAGAATGGGGGATTATTTTATTAGCCATTGATGCAATGTTCGGTGAGTTATTTAAGAACCTAGAAAAATACCTAGGGTTTAAGATTTACCGAGCTAGAATGGATGGGTTTGAATGATTTTTTCACGGTTGAATTTGTAAGTTGTCCACGTGTTGTTCTTCTTCAGGCTTCGACCTTGGAGGATCATTGGAAACGGAGTTGAGGGAGCTTGAACGGATGCTCTCTCGATTCAAGCTTGATCTCGCCTCCGATAGCCACCAAACATTGGGAAAGAGCTTGGGATAGTTGCTGGGAGCTCAGGGAAGCGAAACGAAATCTCAAACACTTTGGGAAATGACTGTAATGCAAGATAGCTTGGAATCAGCTCTTTCCCGCCTCTCTACCCTATTCCAGCTATAGGAGTTTGTTTGGACGGCTGGGATCAATCAGGGTTGTCTCTGGGATTGTTGACACCTGCCCCAGGCGGTTAGAGTACAGAGGGAACTGTATGGGGCAGGGTGAGCTGGCCACTCCCTCATTTTTCCTCACATGGGAGGACACCACAAGCCATAAGGACTTGAACCAGGGTTCGGGTTAGGTCAGGTTAGCTCCTAGGAAACTTGTAGAGTCAGGCCTAGAGGCTAGGCAGGCCGGGTTTAGGCTGGGGAGTTTAGGTTGAGCAGGTTGACCATTTAAAATGGTTTTGGAGATTTTCATTGACTGGTTTGACTAGTCAATGAGTTCAAACTGATGAGGAGGATTCCAGGAGACTTCTCGGATGTGTTTGACAATTGGATTGGTCCCAAATGAAATGGATTAGTTTTTGTGAGGGTATTTGACCATGTTTGACCCTTTTTTCAAGCTCCCATTAACTGCTTGACAAGTCAATAGGTCAATGAAAACTGAGGTGGCAGTGAAGGAGTCTAGTGAGCTGGTTTGGAGGGAGTCTTACACCATTAGTTTAAACATTGAATGTATAAATGAAATTTAAGGAGGATTTGACCAAGGATTGGAGTTTGACGAAGTCAAACTTTAGGGTGATTTGACTTCAAATAAGCTTGAATAGATTTGACTCAAGCTTTGATATTGTTTTGAGGGCTTGAAAGTGTAGATAGGTTGAATGGGTTGAAATAACCCATTAAGGGCTTTAAGGGACATCTGGGTCAACCTAGGTTGACTAAGTCAACCAAGTTGATCCAGGGTGGGGGGACTGGACTGGACAGGTTTTAAATGATATTTGAAGACCATTGGAAGTGGTCCCAAGGTCTAGGGAGGTCATTTGGTTCAAAACACCTATTTGGACCCTTAAAGGGCCTCTTGGGTCAAACCTGTTGACTTGGTCAACCAGGTTAACCCAGGGGTTGGGAATGGGTCCAACAGGTTTGAAATGTCATTTGAAACTTGCTGGAGGTGGTTGCATTGAGTTTGGAGCTCATTTGGTTCAAAGTGACTATTTACACCCCTTAGGGGCATTTTAGTCATTTTGAGCTCAGGTCCACTAGGGACAGAAGTGAGTCCAAAAAAAATGTAGTTTATTGATCAACATGTCAGGATTGATGGTCTGGAAGTGATTGGAAGCTTTGGAGGAAGCTCTAGGGTCAGGATCCACTGGATGACAGGTCCAGTGGCATAGGCCATAAATATTTGATGGTTTTGCATCCTTTGAAATTCAATTTAGTTTCTGGGGTTAGAGACCTCAGAATGGGCTCAAATTTGAAGGGTTGACTCTAGAGACATGTCCCATCAATATGAAATTGACAGAGCCAGAATCAAAGTCCATTTGATTGGGTTTTAAAGTATCCAAAATTTCATTGGAAAATGTCTTTAGGACTGTGCCTTAGGACCTAAGATCTGAGTGTGGAATTGACTGGGATTTGCAATGACTTGAGTTTGAGTTGGGTTTAGGATCTCATTCGAGACCTCATACAAAAATGAGGTCAATAATAAGCAGGTTCATTGATGCTTGATTGTTTACTTTCCATTCCTGAATTTTCAGAATTTTCTTGAACTGCCTTCAAATCCTTATGAACTTCTTTTATTGGAACACATTCCTTCTCCACATGACCAATCTTCCCACAAACAAAGCAAAAGTTTGAAACCTTTTCATATTCCACTTTTTGATAAAATCTCCCAGCCATGCTATCAACCCATACACCTAAAGGAAGAGGTTGATCAAGTTGGATTCTTACACAAACTGTAGCAAATTCTCTTCTTCCCCAATGAAACATGTTTCCATCTAACATCATTGGTTTTCCAATTCTAGAGGCAATACAAGCTACATTCTTTTCATCCCAATATTGGAAAGGTAAATAAGGCATTCTAATCTAAATAGGAGAAGAAAGCACTTTTGTAGAAGAAGAATTGAACTATGGAGACCACTTCTCCATTCCAACCATGTGTTCATTCACAAACCGTGGTCCCCCCCAAGTGAACAGCTTCAACCATTTCTTCTGAACAAAATGAACATAAGAACCATCCTCTTCCTAAAGTAGTGAAGTGAAAATTTCCAAACTGCCTCCATTGATTCCTTAGCTCCCATGCCACCATATGAGAAGGTATATCCTTTCCGAAGACCTTAATAACCAAAGATTTTGAAAGTTTTTTTGAATTCAGCTCCTCCAATTCCTCATTGAGCTTTACTTCCTTTCCATCCTCCAAAAGTAACACCTCATCATCTTTAAAATCCAATTTAATATATGGTTTCTTACTCCAAGGATTCTTAATACCAGAATCTATCAATTTCGGCATTTTAACAGGCACATTAACTCTATATGTTAAGTTTTTCTTCTCCAAACCAGATTGATCATTGTTGTTAACCTTTTTCTATGAATTTTCATTTATCATGCTGCGACTAAGTCCAGGGATTGCATTCGAATTCACAAACCGATTAACAAAAATTTTCATTTCGGATGTAGAAGCAGCATTATCAGATGGATTAAGAGAAGATTTCATAGAGTTCGGAGTAACCATGTCCACCATATCCACAATAGATTTACCTTTTCCTTCCACATACTTAACCACCATGGGCAATGGTTCCGCTACCTCTTTAATCACCAATGCTCCTTGAAATTTCATCAGAGGATTTTGAACTTTCTGAGCCGAACTCAATGAAGACGATCCAAATCCATTTTCCTTGATCAACAGAGTTTTTAACAATTCCACTTATGCAATCTTACCTTGACGGAGATAATTTACAACCTTCGTCGGCATCAACTCCTTAGGCGAAGAACCACGATCATCCCTTGGAAAATCACCAGCGGAGTGCCGGCGATCAACCTCCTTCATCAGCTTCTCCGACCGTTGCCGCAAAACAGAAATTTGAATTTCCGTTTCTCTCTCTAAACTCCCATAAATCTAGGGAGCATTTGATGAGCCCAAATTCAGTGATATATTTTATAGTTCAACATGTAAACTTTTCAAGGAATCATGCTCATTTATTAAATAAAGATTCTTTTTGTTAAATTCATCAAATTAATTAAGTTAAGTTATATGATTGCTATCTAAAGTGGAATGATCTTTTGTAAGTCACTTATGCATATTTTATAACGTTTAAAATAACTTTTTAGACTAGCATGTAGTTTTTTGAGCTTCTTATAAGAGGAATGAATTTTTTAGAAACTTTAAATAATTGATTATAAGTAGGCTCACATGCCTCTTTTGAATCAGAGTGATCAAGATGTTTATCATCCCTTAAACATAAGTTTATGATCTTCTCTTTAGCTTTAATTTCAGAAGAGTCTGATGTGAGTCTGCCCAAAAAGTTTTTTTTGGATCCTTTTCTTTTCCTTCATGAACTTAAGTTTTTTGTCACCCTTCTCCTTACTTGGGTGAGCTTTCAGAGTTGGGAAATCAGACACCAGATACCTTGGGCTCCTGTATTCAAAACAAATACTATTAGAAGAAACTTTAGAATTCTTATGGTTCTTACCTTTGTTCCATTTTTTATGATGCTTTTCTTTTTTCCCTAAGAAACTCTTAATTTCCTAGTAATTAAAGTAACGTTATTTATTTTAGAACCAGAAGAATTAGTGTTAGAATCATTAGCCTTTAAGGCTATATTTTTCTCCTTTTTCTTCTGACTTGCATCAAGCTTGCTTTGGTTCACTCCTTGCTCGTAAGCAATTAGTGATCCAAGTAAGGTATCAATTAAATAAACATTCAAGTCATTAGATTAAGTAATGATAGTAATATTTGCATCAGAGGAAGAAGGTAAATATCTCAAAACCTTGTTAACTTTTTTTTAGTATGTTAGTTCTCTTCTTGAGGCATACAAAGATATATTAATTTGTGTAAACCTAATATACATCTCAGAAATAGATTAGCTAGATTTCATGCAAAAACGTTCATAGTCACGCAAAAGAATATTTAGTCAAGATTGTTTAACTTTGTTTGTACCTTCATATGCTATGCATAATCTATCTCAAATTTCTTTTCCAATGGAACAAGTGGAAATATGTATATTGTCTTCAGATTTTAAGGCATAAAAAAATAGTTCAAGCACTTAGCATTTAGTTGTGCTATATCTCTATCATCAGTAGTCCAATTAAAAAAAAAATATATTTTAGTTTTAACACCATTTACCAAATTAAAAGATGTAGAATAACCTTCCTTAACAAGTATCCACATTTGATAATTAAATGATTGTAAAAAGGTGGACATGTAAGTTTTCCAAAAATCAAATAGTATTTTATCAAAAAGAGGTGGTCTAGTAATTGAATAATCTTCCACGGTGTTTCTATTTCCAAAGCCATGGATCAAAATTTAAAAGTTTTCTAAAACTTGACTTTATGAATTCCGCTCGGATATCACTTGAAAGTTCATGAGGGGTATTAAATCCTAAAGAACTAGTCTCGAGGATAAACAAGAGGGGGGGATTGAATTGATATTTTTAAAAATTCTTAAACAAAAAGAAAATCTTTTTGATCTTTTTAAATATTTTAAAACAAAATAATAACTCTTGATGTAGAAGAAAAATATTTTTCGCAATCGTAATATGACCAAAATTGTCAATCTCACAACAAATCATAGAAAAAGTGAGGAAATAAAATGTGATGAAAATAATAAGAAAGAACACATTGGGTTTTATAGTGGTTCAGTCAAATCTGATCTATCTCCACTACTTAGAGACTCCCTCTCCAAGTATTGCATGAAACTTAAGTGAATCTCCTTTTGCTCTCATAGTAAGGTGGAGAAGCCCTTACAAAATCTTTCCCCTGACATTGTGAGGCAGAAACCTTGAATCCTTTTACTCCCTAATAGAGTAGATAAAGAACTTGGGAATCCTTTTACACCTTTCTAGTGTAGGAAGAAAACCTTGATCTAATGCTGAATACGATCTCCCCGGAGCTACCAAGGAACTAGTGGAGTAACTCAAAGAAATGTCAAACACCTTGCATAGAGTAACCTTTATGATTCCCTCACAAACTCCCCCTCATAAGGATCTCTCTCTCTCTCTCTCTCTCTCTCTCTCTCTCTCTCTCTCTCAAGCTCTCCCTCTTCTTTCTCTAAGCTCCACCTTGGATCAACTCTGCAACAAAAGATTAACCCAAGGGTTAATACCATTGCTTAATTAGAGAGCCTCCAAAAGAAGCCTAAATAAATAATTATACGTAACTATCATCTAGGACGATCAATAAATCATCCTGTATGATTGGAACAAAATATTCCTATCAGCTAGGATGATCACCTTTGCTCTATATGATCAATACAAGTATTTGTATAGATCATCCTGTATGATCATATCCTATACGATCTTGCGATCATTTAGGATGATTAGTTCAACATGTCATATTTATCATCTAGTATGATATTTGACAATGGGTGGCAATCTCCTTATCATCCTTAAAATGTCTCGGAACATCTAGGATGATCCTCCTAGAAAATTAAAGTAAAGTTATAGTTTTTCATCTAAATTATCTAGTATTATCCAGATTGATTGTCCTGTACGATTTGATTGAAAAATTTAACCATAATTACCCTCTTGATCACCAGATCAATTTATGTATGATTATTCAAAATCATTCAAGATGATGCATATTATCATGTATGCTTATAATAAAATTTGAAACTTAAAGCATTTCCTAAATTGTGATTGGCGGCTATTTTCATCTTTTAAGCTAATCATCTTGGATGATATGGATCATCCAGGAGATATAGATCATTCAGTATGATTAGTTTAATAGCATGTAATTAGCCAAATCTCCTAATTTAGGTTTTTATTTTTAAACATATTATCCAGGATGATCTATTATCATCCTGTATGATATATTCAAAAATAAAAAAAATCTCTAACTCAATAAATTTCTCTACCTGAGTGTGTGTGCGTATGGTTACTTAGCTTGGGGTTCACCATATTTAGGATTTGACTCAAGAAAGGTAAAAAATATATTAATATAGAATTATAAACAGACTCAACCCTAATCTACCCAATCTTGAGTTGATTTGCTTTACAAGTGATCTTTGTGGACCTGAAAGGTTAGTAAGCAGGACAATCAAAATAGATATTCAATAATAGTAGTGGTAAAGAAATAATAATATTTGTTATCATCAAAATCAAAGTATTTAAGTTAATTGGATTCACTAAAATATCATATATGGATTTTAGTTCAAGAAGGGTATACAAAACCAACTATATTAGTTGATGGTATTAGAATTGAAAAACCCTTTGCTGAATGGATTATAGAACAACGTGACTTAGCACAGTTAATTGCAAAATATTTAAACAATTTCTTTTATGCAATTAGTTTAGAAGACTATATGCGGGTTGCCACTTACAAAAGTGAAAAGGACATATGTGATAGGATTCATATTACTTATGAAGGGACTAACAAAGTAAATCAATCTAGACTAAACATCTTGTTACATGACTATGAATTATTTTACATGAAACCCAATGAATCTATTTCTGACATATACATAAGATTCACTTAGATAGTCACTTCTTTTCATACATTTGGTAGGGAACTAACGAATGCTAAAATAGTTAAAAAATTCTTCATTGTTTGCATACTGCATATGATGCTAAAATAATAGTTATTACATAGTCAAAAGATTTAAATGTTTACTCTATTGATAATCTTCTTGGATCACTTATGAGTAAGGAGTGAGTCAAAGAAAGATTGATGCAGGAGAAGAACATTTCACTGAAAGTGGAGGAGTTGGAGAGTGATCTATTATTACCTAAGGATGAGGATGGCATTGCCTTAATGACTAGACAATTCAGAAGCTTTCTTAAAAGGAAGCAGAGGAGATGCCAGCAGTGGAATAGAGGTAAATTTAATATGAATATTAAGGTATATAATGACAAGATTTGTTATAAATGTAGGAAACCCAAACATATAAAATCAGAATGCCCAAACTTGAAATCCACTCCTAGCAAGGAGAAGGTAGAGGAGAAACCAAATCTAAAGAAAGACAAAAAAAGATTCCAAAGAGTTTTTGGGCGAACTCAGCTTTGGATTCGTCAGAAAAAAAAAGGTGGAAGTCACCAATTTGTGCTTAATGACCTATAATATTGATCAGTCAGATCAATAAGATGTATGTGACTTAACCTATGCTAAATTATTAGAAGTTTTAGAAAGAATTCATGATGCATATAAGATGATTAAGAAAATGCATGCTAGTCTGAATTTAGAATTACAAGAATTGTAAAAAGAACACAAAATCTTTAAGAAAGATCATGCATTAATAGATAACAACCACATGAGATTACTTGATGAATTTGATGACTTGAATAAGAAAAATAAAATTTTAAATTCATGTTATGTTAAATTAGAAAAAGAATTCAATGATTTTAAGGATGAATCTAAAAATAGAGACCATCATTTGAATTATAGTAATAATGTGTTAAAAGACTTAAACATATTTTTGAAATTGAAAGTTCAATCTCTTGAGGAAAATAGGAAATCACCAACGCTTGAAGATTTTATTAATCTGATTTTGTATCCAAAATTTTTACAACTCAGGAAGAAACAGAGTAATTATAGAAGATTGAGAAATGCATTTCCTAGAGTTAAATATTATTCTTGTGGCATGTTTGGACATATAGCACACACCTATAGTTTAAATATGAAAACTCATTTAGTGTGGAAACCTAAGATGCATAACTTAAGACATATCATACATGCATCTATTTTTAAATTGCTAAAAGGAGAATCCAAACTTATTTGGGTTCCTAGGTCTAACATTTGGATGCTAGAAGTGGAGGCAGGGTTACACTTGGAGATAACACCACCAGGAAGGTGGTTGGATCAGGTATGATTTGAAACTTGCAAACTTTTTTTATTAAAAATGTGCTACTAGTAGAAGGTTTAAATCATAATCTTTTGAGTATTAGCCAGCAATATGATAAAGGATACAGTGTAAAATTTTTCCTCCCAGTTACATATTAAGCCTAAATGGAAATGATGTCTTGTATGGTTTATGGGTAAATAATGTTTATATGCTAGATTTAAATTATATTAAAACTCCTAAAGATTTTTATTTGAAAACTATTTTTGATGAATCATGGTTATGACATAGGAGACTTTGTTACTCTATCATGAAAAACCTTAGGAAAATTATAAAAAAGGAATTGGTTAGAGGTATACCGAAAATATACTTTACTTAGGATCACCTTTGCGATGCATGTCAATTAAGAAAATAGGTGAAGTCCTCTTTTCAGTCTAATAAGGATCTTAGAACTAGTAAACCTTTGGAGATTTTACATATGGATCTTTTTAGACCAGTTGGAACTATAAGTCTAGGAGGGAAGGTATATGGATTTATGATTCTAGATGATTTTTCAAGATTCACTTGGGTTAAATTCTTATATCATAAGAGTAAATCATTTAAGGAGTTTAAAGATTTTTTTTACTTAGATTTAGAGGAAACTAGGATTTGAGATTTTAACAATCTAAAGTGATCTCGGCGGTGAATTTGAAAATGAAAAATTTGAGAATTTTTGTAAAGAAAAAGGAATTGATCACAATTTTTTTGCACCTAAAACCCCTCAACAGAATGGGGTAGTAGAAAGAAAGAACAGAACATCAATAGAAGCCTCTTGACCTATATTAGCAGAATATTCATTTCTTAAATATTTTTGGGCAGAAGCAGTTAGTACTTTATGTTATATTTTGAGTATGGTGAACATCAGATCAAAATTAAATAAAATACCCTATGAGTTTCTTAAGGGAAGAACACCTAATTTGTCACATTTGCATGTTTCTGAATGTAAGGTATTAATACATAATAATAGAAAATCTACCTAAGGAAAATTTGATTCAAAATCATATGAAGGAATTTTTCTTGGATACTCTAGTGTTAAAAAATCTTATAGATTATTTAATAAAAAACTTTGGTAATTGAGGAGACCACACATATTGTATTTGATGAATTTAGAATTTTGGAAGATCCAAATATGGAAGAATATGAGATAGAAATTAACTCTCAAAGAATTGAGAAAGTTGATTTGAAAGAACATTTGGAGCTAAAATAATCGTTGCCTAGAGATTTGAGATTTTCTGAAAACCACCCTAAGGAATTGATTTTAGGTGAACCTAGTGAGGGTGTTAGGACTAGGCATGGACTAAGCAAGGAAGTCAATAATTCTACCTTTATTTCAACAATACAACCCATAAATATAAATTAAACACTTTTGAATGAATTTTAGATTTTGGCTATGCAACAAGAATTAAATAAATTTGTAAGAAATAAAATTTGAGAATTAATTATAAGGCTAAAGGATCAAAGTGTAGTTGGAACTAAGTAGGTATGCAAGAACAAAATGAATGACTCAGGAGTTGTTGCTAGAAATAAGGCTAGATTGGGGGCTAAGGGGTATAATAAGATTGAAGGAATTTATTTTGAGGAGATTTTTACCCCTATAGTTAGACTTAAAGCAATTATGGTTTTGATAGCCTTTACCTATTTTAGAGGATTCAAATTGTTTCAAATGGATATTAAAAGTGCCTTTTTAAATGGGGTGATTTATGAGGATGATTATGTTGAAAAACCTTCAGATTTTAAAAATTTAAAATATTCAAATCATGTTTTAAAATTAAAAAAAGGCATTGTATGGATTGAAAAAAAAACCTAGGGCTTGGTATGAGAGGTTAAACACTTTCCTACTAGAGAGATATTTTGAAAAAAGAAGTGTGAACATCACTCTCTTTTTAAAGAAATTGGGAGACGATATACTCATTACACAAATTTATGTTGATGATATTATCTTTGGATCTACAAATAAAATTATTTGTTATGATTTTTTTAAAATAATGAGTAGTGAATTTGAGATGAGTCTAATGGGATATTAGAGTTAATGTCTAGGTTTTAGCATTAAGCAAATTGAGGAGGGAATATTTTTTAGTCAGTCAAAGTATGTTAAAGACATCCTCAAAAAGTATGAAATTGATAATACTAAACTTGGCAGTACACCTATGAGTTCCTCAGTTTAGTTGGATAACTACCCAAAGGGAAAATCTATTGATCAAAAGAAATTTAGGGAAATAATTAGATCTTTGCTTTACTTGACTGCTAGCAGACCCGATATTATGTTCAGTATTTATTTGTGTGTTAGATTTCAATCAGATCCAAAAGAATCACATTTGATAGCAGTAAAAGGATTTTGAGATATCTCTTGGGAACTCAGAACTTAGGGATTCAATATCTTAAGTTTAGCGCTTCATTTGAAATAATTGGATATTCAGATTCATACTTTGCAGGTTGTAGGGATGATAAAAAGAGTACTTCTGGAACTTATCAATTCATAGGAAATTATCTCGCCTCTTGGTCCAATAGAAAATAGAATTCCATAGCCCTATTTACTGCTGAGTAGAAGTGATTACCCAAAGAGTAGAAACTACAAACCCACCAACATCAATCAAGCCCTTAACTCAAGTGTTAGAACTAGGCATAGACTTAGGAAAGAAGTAAACCACTCTGCCTTTATCTCAATGGCTAAACCCACCAATATCAATAAAGCCCTTTCTGAAGAATTTTAGATATTAGCTATATAAGAAGAACTTAACCAATATATGTGGAATGATGTTTGGGAGTTAGTAGAAAGACCTAAGAATTAACGTGTAATAGGAATCAAATGGGTCTTTAAGAATAAAATGAATGATTCTTCTGTGGTGGTTAAAAATAAGGCAAGATTGGTGGCTAAAGGATACAACCAAATAGAAAGGATTGATTTTGAGGAGACATTTGCCCTTGTTGTTAGATTGGAAGCCATTAGAGTGCTACTAGCCTTTATTTGTTATATGGGATTTAAACTTTTCAAAATGGATGTCAAGAGTGCCTTTTCAAATGGGGTAATAAAAGAGGATGTGTTTATAGAGCAACCCCCAAGTTTTAAGAGTTCCTAATTTCCAAATCATGTTTACAAATTAAAAAATTCCTTATATGGATTAAAAAAGGCACCCCAAGCTTGGTATGAGAGGCTTAGCACATTCCTACTAGAGAGGGAGTTTGTTAAGGGAGCATAGACACCACCCTTTTTCTATTGAAAGTAGGAGATGGGTTACTTATTATTTAGATCTATGTTGATGATATATTTTTTGGATCTTCTGATAAAAAGTTATGTGATGATTTTTCAAATACAAGGAGTAAGGAATTTGAGATGAGTATGATGGGAGAATTGTCATACTTTTTGGGGTTTAACAAAAAATAAATGGATGATGGAACCTTTCTTAATTGATAAAAGTACATTAAGAACATCTTGTAGAAATATGAAATAGATGAATCCAAGCCAATAAACACTCCCATGAGCTCTAGTGTTCAGTTAGATATGGATGCAAATGGAAAATCTATTGATAAAAAGAAGTACAAGGGAATGATTGGATCACTACTTTACTTAACTGCTAGCTGACCTGATATAGTATTTAGTGTTTTTCTATGTGCTAGATTTCAAGTTGATCCTAAAGAATCTCACCTGACTATAGTTAAGAGAATCCTTAGATATCTTATAGGGACCCAAAACTTATGAATCTAATATCCTAGGCACAACACTTCTTTCAAAATTATTGGATATTTTGATTATAATTTTTGAGGGTATAGGGTGGATAGAAAGAACACTCATAGAACTTGTCAAATCATGGATAGTCCTTAGTCTCCTGGTCCAGTAGAAAATAAAACTTTGTTTCACTTTCCACTACAGAAGCTGTGTACATTACATTAGGAAGTTGTGTGGCCCAAACCCTTTGGTTGAAGTAATAATTTTTGGATTTAGGATTACCTACTGGCATAATTTAAATTTTATATGATAACACTAGTGCCATCTGTATATTTAAAAATCCTATTTAACATTCAAGGATCAAACACATTGACATAAGTCATCACTTTATTAGGGACTGTGTTACTAAAGAAGATATTGAGTATTACCATGTAGAAACTAAAAACCAACTAGCTGACATCTTTATTAAACCACTGGCCTTTGACACATTCAGCATCTTAAAGACAAGATTTGGTGTGATTGATATAAATGCATGAACTTGATGTTTACTAAACTCTGAACTTTATATTTTTTGATCTTTTGTTTGTTTTGTTTTCTGATATTTCTTTTATTTCTAACCTTTCTTTAGTTTTTTTGTTTTAATTGTTGACTTTTACTTATTTGCTATTTTTTTCCATGTTTTTATTTCCGATGCTTTTGTTTTTCTTTAAGTTTTCTTTATGTCACTACTGAATGATATTTTATGTCTTTTTTTTATTTCTAAAAATTTATAATCGATGATTGACATCCCTAAATCAGTTAAAAGGAGAAATATTTGTTGATTGTTTCCCTTACCCTAACTCCTTGATGTAGGTATGTCTCCTCCGGCATTTGGAGACTCTAATCAATATGGAGAAATATGGTTTAAAAAGGATCATCTTTTAATCATAAATAAAGGAGGCTTATTTATCCCTAAAAAGCCTATTGAATTTATTGGTAAAGGGAAAAATGTTCTAACTGATTGCTCTAGTAATAAGCAGAGTTCTGTTACTGCTATCCATGACTTTAATCTAGATGTTCATGTAGACAGTTATATTTCCTCTACACCTAGGCTAAAAACTACTACTAAAGATGGTGTTCCTAAATCCTGTTGTAATGTGGTGGCTGAACTTGGAGATTTGAAGACTTATGATACTAATGCTGTTAAGGAAATTGTTAAGGCCCATATAGAGAATAATGGGGTTCCCGTGGATCTTAAGGTGCTAAGGATTATAGGCTTGAATCAATCAAGCTCTGATTATAATACAGTCTATAAATGCGAATAAGGAGATTTGGGTAACTACAATTAACAAACCAGCTGCTTGGATGTGCTAAAATTTGAAGTAAACAAGGCTTTTAGTAATATTTTGAGCAAAAAATTTAATATCAAAGTAGAAGATCTCAAAATTGGAGAAGATTATATTATGGATGGCTCGGTTATGAAACTGCACATTGATAATTAATTGGAAAACTTAAATAAACTACAAAAATCTCTTGTTATCAAAATATTTGGTGATAATATACCCTTTCACATCATTAGTATTAAGTTGTGGAGGGAACAGGGTATTTTTGGTAAATTTTACTCGATGATGCTTGGAATGGGTTGGGTTCTTTATGCTTTTGAAGAACCTGAACCTTTGGAAAAAGTTTTAACTTTGGGACCTTGGTATGTAAATGGAAACATTGTTAGAATGAATAAATGGTCTCCGAAATTCACACCTACTTCATTCAAAGGTCTCACAGCTCCAATATGGATTTGTATGCCTAATCTCCCCCTTCAATGTAGGGATGAGATTAATATTTGCAGGATTACATCCATGGTAGGAACCCCTTATTTGATTGATGGAAATATGTTCAAATGGACAAGGTGAGAATTTCTGAGAGTTTGCATCCATGTTAAACTCGATGAAAAATTACCTCTGGGAGTATAGGTTGAAGGAAGTTTGGGCAAATTGTACCAAAATAATAAATATGAAAGGCTACCTACCTTTTGTTTCATGTGAGGAAAGATTGGACATTTGGAAAATAATTGTTTGGGAGAAGGGTTAATTCAGAACAAAGGCCCTATTGAAATATAAAATCAAGTTATGAAAAATATTTATGTTGCTTCTGGAAGAGATAAGGTAGATGTTGTAGCTGCTAGAGAAGATTGATATGGACCTTGGGTTCATGTTAAATATGGGAAGAAACATGTAGAATACAAAACCAAGACTTACAGAGAATCAAATTAATAAAGAAGAGGCTGTACAACAAGTTCATTCAATGCCTGATGCTGTGAAGACTACAGATGTTGCGATGAAATCTTTTACTGGAATGGTGTTGATTTGTTCAGATACTGATGGAAACGATTTAGCTGATGGAAAAATTTTGGATGATACTATGGAATTAGTAGCTGCACAAGTAAAGGAAACTTCAAGAATTATATTCAAAGAAATAGGAATAATCACTAAAGATGTTAGTGACCTGAAGACAACGGATGTTGGAGAGGATCAAAATAAATTGGATCTTCAAATGGTGACAAAAAATTTTCCTGATATGGTTCCAAAATCTGGTGGAAATTTACTTAATAAAAATAAATTTGATGTATTAAATACTGTTATGGAGAAAGGGGAGATTGTTGATGTGGAGATGTCCCTGAGGAGGTGTGTTATCAAGGAAGCCAATTATGGTGTTGAAAAAATGATTCTTGCTGGTGAATTAAATGAGGAGCTAAATATTGCTGAGGGGAGCTCTTCTATTACTAAGAAAAAAAGGTGTCAAACAATTGAAAGGGCTTGATCCAATCAAATTGGTTTCTAGGAGTAGAAGGATGGAGGGTGATTCAAGGGTGAATGTGGGGAACTCTTCCCCTCTTACCTATTAATGGCTTCTATAATTTTTTAGAATTGTAGAGGAGCTAGGAAGAGGAAAGCTTCTCTATACCTTAAGGAGGCTATAAAGGATCATGCTACTTTTGCTTTTTTTTTTGGGATTGTTAGAATCTATGTTGGCTTCCATTAATGAAAAGGATATTAATACCTTAATTGGCACCTGTTGGGATTTTTTCCAAGTTCCATCGGAAGGGTTGTCAGGAGGTATTGTGGTAGTCTGGAAGAGCAACATTGCTTCATTCAAGTGTTGGATTATTCTTCTCAGTCTGTTTATGAGGAGTTGGATGTTCTTAATAAAGGAAAATGGAGGGTAGCTACCATTTATTTTAGAACAAATATCTATAGAAGGAGGATGCTTTGGGAAAGAATGGAAACTTATCCAGGGTATGATATGCCTATGGTGATGGGTGGTGATTTCAACTATTTACTTTCAAAGGAAGACAAGAGTGTGTGTTTGTGTGTGTGTGTGTGGGAGGGGGGGAGAGAAGATTTTCTTTATCTTTGGGTTCTAAAGAAATGAAATCTTTCTTAAGTTGTAATGACCTTGATGAAATTGGGTTTGTTAGGCTGAAATATACATAGTATAACAATAAAATTGGTGGTGATTGTATCCTGGAAAGGCTGGATAAATGTATTGTGAATTCTCCAGCACTTAGCTTGTCTCACCATTTGGTAGTTAAACACCTACCAAGAGTGGCTTAAGATCACTGTCCTATAATGCTAAATCGATTTCAAATATGTCCAAGGATCAAAAGATCTATTAAGTTTGAAGACATTTGGGCTTCATATCCAGCATCTACTACGATTGTGAGAAAGACTTGGGATATGAAGACTTATGGAAGTTATTATCAAATCCTGAACATCAAAATGAATAGAGCTCCTAATTCTTTATTCTTTTGGAGTAGAGAAAAAATAAAGAATTTAAATCAACAAAAGAAGATCTCATGAATGATATTCTAGACCTTCAATTAAAAGAAGGGGAACAAGGATACCTTTTGGTGGAAGAGATTTGGTTACTCAAATCTAAAATTAACAAGTTAAATTCAACTTTAGCTCAATTAACCACTTGGTGGAAACAACGTGCAAAAGTTAAATGGATGAAGGAGGGGGATTGTAGTTCAAGATTTTTCTAATTTTTTGCAAGTGCAAGAAGGATTTCAAACTTCATCAATTGCATAAAAGGTGAAGATGGAAATCAAGATCGAGTTGAAGAAATTTTGCTTAAATTCTTTAAAGCAAAATGTCGTGAAAGAAGTTGTAACTTGGACGGGTGGCCCAACATGTGGAACTGTTTGGAGGAGGAAGATAGGTAGTTACTGAACAAAGAGTATTCTTTGGTGGAAGTAGAGAATGTGATCAATCAAATAGGAGGATTCACTTCTCCAGGTATTGACAGCATAATATACTCCTTTATCAAACGTTACTGGAATATTATAAAGAATGATTTATGGAATGCTCTACAACATTTGTTTCTTATGGCTGATATGTGTGGAAGCTGGAAAGAAACTGTTATAGTCTTAATTCTCAAAGTGAGATGTTCCATTACTCTTTCCAATTATAGAATGATTTGCTTATGCAATATTATTTACAAAATAGTAGCAAAAGTGTTGTTGAGTAGAATGTCTTGCATCATTCCAAAACTTATTTCAAAAGAGCAAGTGGCTTTTATCACAGGGAGATCTCTTTTTGATCATGTTCTCTTGTATTAAGAGGTATTTCACAAATTCAAGTATTCTAAATCAAATAAAGGTTTGGTCTCTTTTAAAATAGACATGGAACAGGCTTATGATTCCATGGGTTGGTCGACTCTAAGCAAAGCCTTAGAGTATTTTGGATTTCATGAACTCTTTTATAAATTAATAATGGAATGTGTAAGAGATCCATCTTTTTCTTTATTAATCAATGGGAATTAGTCAACTTGGATAAATGCTAGAAGTGGATTTCAGTAGGGGTGTCCTTTATCACCATTTCTTTTTATCCTCTATTCTCAACTCCAATGCTTTTTTGAGGAATAAGTCTATTGGTATCCAGATCAGTCCAAATGGCTCAAAGATATCACATTTGCTTTATGCAGATGACATAATAATCTTCTCTGATGCTAATTAAAGATGGTTAAGAAGATTAAAGGAATGGTGAATGACTTCTATAGTTGGACTGGGCAAAAGGTGAATAGTGACAAATCAAAAATCTTATTTGGGAATTTTGTTAGAAGGAGAAGAAAAATAGCCATTTCTCAGATCATGGGATTTAAAGTGGTTAAGGAATTCAATTATCTTGGAATCAAGATTACATTAAGGAGGCTTGGAAGAATAGACTTCCAATTCATAATTGATAAAGTTTTAAAAATATTGAGTACAAGTGATAACATGTTTATTTCATTAGCTGGAAGGATAACCCTTGTGAAAATAGTTTTGCTTTCTTATCCAACCTTCTATTCTACACTTGCTTTGATTCCAAAGGAGTTATTAAATAAAATTAACAAACTTTGCAGAAGTTTCATCTGGAATAAAAGGAACGTTGGATTGGGCCTCCATATGTGAGCTGGAATACTTTGTGTGAACCGGTGGTGAATGGTAGATGTGGTTTGCATTCTTGTACAAAGAAGTTTGGCCCACTACGGGCTAAGTTGGCATGGAAATATACTCAGGATAAAGACTCTCTGATGCATAAAATCTTGTACCTGAAGTATGGTTCATTCAGGGATCTTAATATTAGAAGGAAATCTAACTCACCTGCTTGGAAATTAATCATGGATGGATGGATGTTTCTCAAACTAATAGAAAGGTGGAGTGTTGCAAATGGTGATTCAATGGACATTCTTCATGATACCTGGATTTTGGATAAAAATTTAAACATGTGGCCTACATTTGTAGTTCTTGAAGATGTCAGTGGAGGTATAGGGAAAGTAAGTACTCTTATTTCAGAAGATAGCTGTAATATCGAAGAATTGAATAAGTTTTTTGGAGAAGATCTTGTGGATCTAATCAACCAAATTGATATATACTCCTATATCTAGGAAGACCGACTAGTACTGATTCAAAACATTTTTTGGAAAGCTGATTTTAGATCTAGCTGATGCGAGTTTGTCTGAAGTGAATACATAATAGATTTATTAAAAATGGTTTAAGAAGGATAAGCTCAATGCCAGAGTGGAAAAATTTTGGTGGAGGTTATTTAATAATGTTGTACTGACATTTCAGCTTTTAACCTATAGAAGATTACAAACAAATAACCTTTGTCCTAGAGGTTATATTGAAATTGAAGACTTAATGTTGCAACTCATGACCCCGAGTTTGAGATTTTGATGATGACAAATAATATCGTTTGAAATATCTTGAGATTCATTGAATATTATTTGCTATTGTCCGTGAGTACTAACATTTTAGGAAAGATTAAAAGCAACTCAGGACGACAGGAAGACTCAAGAATGGGTAGATTAGGAGTATGAGTCTGCAATGTATTTTGTAGTTTATTTTATTTTTATTTTCTTGAGTCTGGCCAGAAAATGCATAAAAGTCTGAGCAACCATGCACACACACAGGGGAGAATGTTTTTAAATGAAAAATTTAGAGTTTTTATTTCTCTGTAGATCGTACTGTACGATATTATTTCGTATCGTACGATCAGAGTTTTATAGAACGATTTTACCAATAGATCGTACCGTACGAATATAATCGTACTTTACGATATATTCAAATCCAAAACCCTAGCAGTCATTTTAACTTAAGTAAGTTATTTTGCACCGTTCATACCATACGAACATGTTCGTACTGTACGATTTATTTTAAATACTTACTTAATTTAACCTGTGATTAGTGCAATAAATTCTTGATTAGTGCAAGAATTCTGGGCTTAATTATAATTTTAACATCGTACTGTACGAACCCTTTGTACAATACGATGAACCGAGATGAATTATAATCATCCCGAAGATCGTCCTGGACGATATCTTTTATTTTTTCTCTTCATACTGTACGTGCCACATTAGCAAATGGGTTGGGATGAATTTAAGCGTGCTGGTATGTTATTATTGCCAATCGTACTGTACGATATATCCACATTGTACTATTTGATCCACCTCAGCCAATGGATACGAACGAAATAAAGGCGTTCGATATAATATTAATGCAATTCGAACTATACGATACACCTGTTCGTACAGTACGATATGTTTGGTCAAAAGTCGTACTGAATTCCTCTAGATGATCGATATTCCTCTGATCATACTGTACGATATTTATCGTACTGTATGTTTTGACCTTCTTTTCCCGGTACGAACCGTCAAAGTAATTAATACCATATCGTACTGTACGATTTATAATCGTACTGTACGATTTGTGGAAAACTTTATAAATTGGGTGGGTAGGCCGAACTCTTCACTTGCACTCCACTAATCCATCCACTTGATTCCTTCTTACCTTGCACTCAGCCTCTACACGTTGTCTGGTTCAAGCAAGAGAGGTCGTATGGTAGTGGGAAGCTCGTCTTCCTCTCGCCGCCATAGCGCTCGATTCTTGAATGCCGAAAATGAGGATGCATACCACAAGTTCAAAGCCTGCAAAATCACATCCTCTAGATTGCTAAATCTGGAGGCTCTGAACTTGGAGGTAATGAACCTCTTTGCTTCCACCACCCTCCAATTTCTTCTCAACCTAGCCTTCCCTTACAATTCTGAACTCCTTCTAGAATTCCTATCCAATCTGACCTATACTTTCGACAACCTCACTTTCCAGTCGTTTATTTGTCGTCAAAATGTTGAAATAACCAAAGCTGACATCACCCAACACATTGGGCTATCTACTGAAGGGTCTATGGTCTGTTCTTTCTTACAAACGATTTTGACTGGAGCGACGTTAATCGCATCCTTAGGAATGCCGCATTCTATCAACACCAACCTCTCATTTCTTCACTAAATAGAAATGCGCGCATAATTCAACATGTCCTTTGTACCTCCATAATACCCAAAGGTGGTGACCATGTCAACATGACCCCGACCCTATTTGTCACTACCTACTTTATTATGACCAACATAAAATTTGACGAGGCCGATCTGATTATTGACTAGATTCACCACATGACCTTCGTTCGTCTCCCTACCACTCGCCGAAAATAAAATATAGCTCTTGGACACCTTATAGGATATATTCTCCAAAATAAATATCAATTAACTTATCCTGGTGAACCTGACAATATTCCTATTTTTTATACGGATGCCTCTTTCTGTATTCTTTTCCATCGGAGACACGAGCCAGAAGAACCTATTTTTGACGAAGAAGAAGGAGAAGATGCCCCAGCCGTAGCTCTAGCACATCCACGACGACATGCACCACCCCGAGCACCTCCACCAGCACAAGACAATCTGGTCGAACGCTTCGACCAACTTCAGACTCGTCTCGATACTCACATTCAAGAACAACATCAGCAACACGAGACAGATATGCAATGGTTTGGAGAACGCTTTACTACTATTGATCAGTGCTTTGACACTCTCTTTCAGTACTTCCAACCAAACCCACCTCCACCACCTACTGATCAGGATCCTCCACTATAAATTATTTTTGTATTGTAGTTGTTTTTTCTTTTTTAGTGTTTGCACCTCTTTTTGGTGCTGTCAAAAGGGGGAGAAGATTGTTGTATTTTGTTTCTATGGTTAAATGCAAGTTTTTTTTCTTTCATACTGCATTTTCTTTTATTCCATTTCTTCTTGTCTTATGGTTAAATTAAATAAAAAAAATGCCTTTAACACTTGCTTACAACAAACATTATTTGACATCATAAAAAAGGGGGAGATTGACCCCGAGTTTGAGATTTTGATGATGACAAATAATGTCATTTGAATTATCTTGAGATTCATTGAATATTATTTGATATTGTCCGTGAGTACTAACATTTCAGGAAAGATCAAAAGCAACTCAGGACGACAGGAAGACTCAAGACTGGGTAGATTAGAAGTATGAGTATGCAATGTATTTTGTAGTTTATTTTTTTTTTATTTTCTTGAGTCTGGCCACAAAATGCATAAAAGTCTGAGCAACCATGCACAAACACAGGGGGAGAATGTTTTTAAATGAAAAATTTAGAGTTTTTCTTTCTCTGTAGATCGTACTGTACGATATTATTTTGTACCGTACGATTAGAGCTTTGTAGAATGATTCTGCGAATAGATCGTACCGTACGAATATAATCGTATTGTACGATATGTTCAAATCCAAAACCCTAGCAGTCATTTTAACTTAAGTAAGTTATTTTGCGCCGTTCCTATCGTACGAACACGTTCATACTGTACGATTTATTTTAAATACTTACTTAATTTAACCTGTGATTAGTGCAATAAATCCTTGATTAGTGCAAGAATTCCAGGCTTAATTTTATTTTGAACATCGTACTGTACGAACCCTTCATACAATACGATGAATAGAGACGAATTATAATCGTCCCGAAGATCATCCTAGACGATCTCTTGGGTTTTGTCTCATCGTACTGTACGATGTACATCGTACAATACGATGAACAGAGACGATGTTTGATCGTCCCGACTATCATCCTGTACGAACAGAATTGTTGTGGATCGTACCGTACGATTTAATATCGTACCGTATGAATGTTTTTGAACTGTTCGTCCACTTCGTACCAGGACGAAGTCTGTTTATGAATATCATACTGTACGATTAGAAACTGTACTGTATGATAGTAACGGCTACTTTTGAAATTTTAGGTTTTTGGAGCCCGTTTTTTAGGTTCAAAATAGTAATTTTTTAAGGGGGAATTAGAGAGGAGAGCGTGGTTAGAGAGGGATTTCGAGGGAGAGAGCTCTTGAGAAGTTCTTTAGGGTTTGAGAGAGGAAGGAAAAGGTGAGTGTTGTGAGGGAGAAGAGGTGTGAGGGAGATTACACGGTTTCTCCGAACTTGCTGCATCTTGCTCCTCCTGTGGCACTAGAAGAATTTGTTGGAGGATCTCCAAGGGTAAAGGCTCTTCTACATCCGTGACCTCGAGGTACTCTGCCTTCTCCATGAGGGGGAAAAATGAGAAGGTTCTCTGCCGTCATCAGGAGGGTGAAAATAGAGTTTGGCACTCCGCCTCGCCGGGTTGGTGAAAGGGATTATTGTAAGGGCTTCTCCGCCTTGCCAAGGGGGGCAAAAGGAGAGCTATTTCTTGCAGTGAAATACCCGGAGCGGAGGACTCCGGGGAGTGGACGTAGGTCATGGTTTGATTGGGAAATCTTGGTGTGCTTTTTTCTTATTGTCTTTCATTACTGCGTGCATTTTTTTTTTCAATATTTGCTTGGGAAAATTTGTGAAAAAAAAGGTTGTTTAAATTTTCATGTTAAAACTTTAAAACATAAAAAAATATTAGAACTCATGCTTAGGTTTTAACTATTGTCAAAATATTTTCACAATTCACCCCCCTCTTGTCCATCTTGTAATTTCACTTAAATCTTGTGACCACCAATTGCAAGAAGTTAAATGAAGTGTTTTCTTATTTGAATTTATGGGGACTTGGTATTCCAATCTTTGTTTCCTTTGATAACAGGTGAAAAAGGCTACATCATCAAAATGCATTATTGATGAATTTGTTTTGCAGCTCGGACTACCTTACTTGGAAGGATAGGAACAAAATGGTTCATGGGAAATTGAAAAGGAGCTCAATGCTCATTTCTTCTGAGGTGATTAGTTATGATGCTATTTCTATAGGTTGTAATCTATATAAGTCGGCTCGGTTTGTTTCCAATCAGCATTTGCTATTAGAAAATACTTATCATCCTCCTCCACTTGATTGGATCAAAATTAATTTGGATGCTTCATTATTGCGGTCTTACAAAGGAGGCATTAGAGGTGTTATCCGAGATCACAGAGGCAGGATTCTATTAGCTTTTGGAAAACCTTGTATTCATTGGGATATAGCTCATTTGGAGCTTCTAGCTATTAAAGCCATCAAAGATGTTCTTAAAGATTGGATGTTTGAGTATAAGGGACTCATCAATGAAGGAGATAATGAAAATATCATAAAGTTCATTAAGGATGCAATTAAAAAAGGTGCGCAAAGTTTAGAAAGCTTTTCTTTTATCAAGAATTTTGATTTAGTGATTTTTAATTGTATAGAGAGAAGCTCTAATAAGTTAGAAGACCTTTGTACTAACTACGCTATTTTTTCTTCTTTTATTTGGGATGCAATTGTTATGGATAAGGTTCCTTCGTCCTTTCTAAAAGTGTTAAAGGAGGAATCTATAGGTTGCAACTTGTAGTTTGTTTCCATCTTTTTTATTATTAATGCAATCTTTTGCTTCTTTCAAAAAAAAAAAAAAAACAAAATTTTATCTCAAACTAATAACTGAACTTTGTAATTGAGATCTTTTCTATCTTATTATAGTAATCTATCTTATATAATAATGTTTAAAGTCATTAAATCACTTTCAAGCTTTCTTAATCTTGTTGTTATATTTATCATATGAATTTAATTATGTTTGTGGTTTACTCTTCCTTATATTAGAGAGTGAGTTTTTCTTCTTTAATATCTAGAAGATATTCTCACAATTGAGAGTGTTTAAAAGTTTTGAAAGGGAGCTAGCTTACAAAAATGACAAGAGACATAAAATGAGCCCAAAAGGAAAAACTAAAAGATGCGCAATGATCACCAAAAAAAATGAAAGATATAAAAAGTGTATAAAAAATCCAAAGATGTGTAACCGTCAACCAATTAACAAGAGGCACAAAATAAGCCCACAAGAAATATTGCTTCCTTCTCTTTCAAACCTTTAAATCTTAGAAGAATTCATGTGTTACTTGATATTTTTAAAGACTTGATTTTAAAATTTATGGTTGTGTCTAATTACTTTGCTATATTATTCTATAAGATATTTTTCTAAAATGAACTTTTAAATAATCACTTTTTCTTATCTGATTGCTTTTTCTGAGTTAGTCCTTTATTTTTAAAAGATGGTTTGCCCCATAAGATGTCCGAGCTGGGGATAATAGGAACACTTTTTCTACAATTTTTCAAATTTCAGTGATGTTGAGTCATTTTCTAAAAACTTTTAATTCAATCATATGGAAAATTAATCATATTCATGCTTTGATAAAAAAATATTTATTTTTCATTCTTTTTCATTTTCATCATATTTTTGTTGTTTTATATTTGAGTTTTATTATTTGTTTATGCTTTGGGGTCTCTTCTGATCACCTCCTTCCATCAAAAAAATCTTTCACATCATCTTGGATGATATTTCTATCAACATGGATGATTTCATTAATTCTCCCTTAATTATCCATTTAACGGCTGATCTGACTCAATTATTTGAGATCATCCTAGACGATCCACATCATCCTGGATAATCTAATTGAAACCTACTCAATTATTTATTATCGTCCTTGATGATACACCTATTCATCACAGGTGATACAAATGGCAAAATTGGTTACACATTTTAAATTCTGCTTGTACAATTCATTATTATGGATCATCCTAGATGATCAACCTAATCGTCATGGATGATCCATTTTTTCAACGGTCTTCCAGCATGACTCCTCGAGATGATCGTATGAGTCTAATTGTCCTGGAGATATATAATCATCCTGAATGATAGGACTACCTTTTTGACCAATCATGTCAGACATCATAAATTCACATGATCATCCTGGACAATTCTACAATCATCCTAGAAGATGTGGCCAATTCTTTATAAATAGCTAAATTCAAATGTTTTTCTCACCCTTAAACCCTTAAATTCCTCTTTCATTTTCCCTCGTTCTTTAAATCCTTATAAATGGCTAGTGGGAAAAGGTTTAGGATGCCGACTAGTAGTTCCTCAAGGGCATTTTGTGACCCTCTTTTCACTAAGGTGTCATACCAAATAACCTATCTTTGATATAAAATAGCTAGGATGAAAACTTCTAAGATCATCAATCCTCGAACACTCACTTACCCAGCACTGAATCTATTCACTCACACCTCCCTCACCTTTATTCTAACTCTAGATTTCCATTCAACTCTGAACGCCTATATAAGTTCTTTACTAGTTTTAGAATCAACTCCAGTTACACCGCACTATAGTCCTATGTTCATAGATGCCCTATAGAGATCACCTATCAAGATTGCCATAAACTCCTCCAACTTTTTTACTACTGGAGATAAGATTCTCATCTTGCCTTTAGATCCTGATTATGAGTAGGGTCCTTCCAACTAACTACTAAGGCACACAAGTGTCTCCTACTATAATGGCGCATCAAGTACATTCGTTAAAGATCCTAGGATAATCCAACATATTCTTAAAATCTATGTAATCCCAAAGGTTGGTGACCGTATCTACATCACTCTCCTACTCTCAATCACCACTTTTTATATAATGTCCCATAGGGAATTTAAAGCCACTGATCTTCTATTTCAATATAATGATCACTTGTAAATATTAGGGATCCAGGACAGAAAAGAAAACCCAACCTTGCTTTATGACACATCATAGGTTTTGTCCTAGAAACGAAATACCATCTTTAATATCATTCCCTTATATATTATTAACCTATCTACTAAACCGATATCTCCTTCCATATTCTTCACAACACTGATCTCCATTTAGGGAATGAGGAGGCTAAGGGAGTTGAGGAGGAAGCTACTCTTGCACCTATTCTTACACCTATTCGGATCTGCTAACACTCACAGCTGGATCAACTGGTTGAGAGGTTCGACAAGTGGGAGGCAAGGTTTGACTCTTACATTACTACATAAGATTAGTAACATGTAGTGGATGTTACTATCTTTTATACATATGTGGCACACACAAAACAACAGCACGACCAGGATATATTTTAGTTGGGGAGCAGTTTATTTCCATCTCCAAATTCTTTTAGCCACCACCACCACCTTCTTCACCCAATCAGGGCCCTCTATATTGGTAGACTATTTCTTGTGATGTTTTTGTACTGCTATTAGTTTTTGTTTCATATTTTCTTCTTTGTATTTCATTCATGTTTCCTTCTCCTTTTTATGATGGCAAAAGGGGTAGTATTGGTAGTGTTAGTGTGTTAGTGTCGTTTCATTATATTGTTGTTTTTTGTACTACTATTGTTTAGTATTTGTACCACCTATTTGTTATTAGTAAAATTTGGATTGCTTGGTTCATACTATTCTCCTTTAGTTTATGTTTCGTTAATGTACTTGAGTTGAATTTCTGAAAAAAAATATTTTCCATCATCAAAAAGGGGGAGATTTTTGTAAAGCTATATTTAACGATTATAATTTTGATGATAGCAATCAATTCTGGTATTTCTATTTCTCTACTTTTGCCCTGCCTACTAACATTTCATGTCCACAGGGTTAATTATAAATTAAGCTAGCTCAAGATTGGGTAGATTAGGTTTGAGTCAGACTATAAGTGTAATTCCTTTTTTTAATCTTTTTTTAGTCAAATATATAAATATAGATCCTGATGCTAAGTAACCTTGTACACACACTCGCTTAGGGGAAAAAAATTAATGTGTTTTAAAGTTTTTTAATTTTTAACATATCATCCAGGATGATCCAAAATCATCCTAGATGATCAATTAAAAATAGAAACCCTAATTAAGGCTTTTGTGTTAAGATAGTCAAATTAAGCAATTCATCTTGGACGATATTTACATTTCCCTGGATAATAGGTTCAAATCAGAAAGAATCAGTGCCAAACTCTTTTAGGTATGTTATTATTTTTGTAAATCATATAGGACAATCACATATCATCCTGGAAAATTTATTACAATCATGCCAAAATTATTCAGGTGATTAAGGAAAGAAATTAAGGTTTTATTAACCGATCATATCATCTTAGATGATCGCAGGATCATCCTGGACTATCAATTAGAAAAACCTAAGTCTTCTCCTGGATCACTTAGATAACTAGAATGATATGCTAGATGGTGAGTTAAAATTTTCCATCGTCTAGGTGTATCACCTGGATGACCAAAACAATATTATGGAATAATGTTCTGGATCATAAACCCTATTTTTGAAATAATCATACGGGATGATTCAAGAATCATCCTAGACTATATATTATGTTTCTTCAATATCTAATTTATATCTTCTAGACAACTAGAATGATGTGCTGGATGATATGTATGGTTTTGAACTAATCATACAGGATGATATCCTCATCGTCCTAGATGATCATAACAAAGAAGGGTTTTAATCGTCCAACCCTCCCAGATCTTCCTGGCCAAAAGGGATGAAAATTCACTGATCGTAAAGGATGATCTATCATCATCCTGGATAATTTTGATGACAAGTTACAAATTAGGTAAAATTTTAAGCCCTTATTTATAATATATCTTAATTATTTAAGGTGAAATCTTTTGCTTCTATCCTGATTTGAGAGAGCTAAGAGAAGAGATGGGGAGCTTGGGAGAGAGAGAGGAACTTGTGAGGGGGAGTTTATGAGAGGTTCACAAATGTTACTCCAAGAAAAGATCTGAGTCATCTTCTCCAATTATCATTCCTAGTTCCTTGGAGGCTTTAGGGAGGAATTCTTCAGCAATCGATCAAGATTCTCTACCTGCTTCAGGAAGAATCAAAAGGAGGTCAAGTTCTCTGCTTCTCCAGGGTTGGAGGAAAGGAGTTCGTAAAGGCTTCTCTGCCTTGCTGTGGGAGCAAAAGAAGAGTAATTGAGTTTCAGTGCAATACCTGGAGGAGAGGCTCCAGGGAGTGGACATAAGTCAAGTTGACCAAACCATTATAAAATATTATGTGCTCTTTCTTATTATGTTTCCTCATTTTAATTTCCACACTTTATTTTCATGTGGATGATAATATGGTTTGATGTTTTAAAATATTTTAAAAAGATCATGCTTTTTATTTTAGAATTTTTAAAACTACCAATTTACCCCCTCTTGGTTAGCCTCAGGCTAGTTAATATGGGCTTAACAAACCTAACAAACTTTTATGTTTAATAGAGATTCTTAACCACGTTGTCATTGGTAAAGATTTATCTATGAAATGGTTTTTCTTGAGGATGATAATATGTTTAAGCTACTAGACTTAGTCGATGTTGATGAGGGCACGAAGACTAAAGGGGATTGGGTTGATTCTACTATGAATGAAAGAGAATATGGGGAAATGATTGGTGAATTAAGGGATGTGGAGATCCACTGGATAATGTGGAGGGAGTCAATTCAAATGTTTTTAAGTTTAAATTACGAAAAGAACTTAGATCTTTGGGTAATGTCAGCTTGTTTTCCCATAGTAGAAAGAGTGACTTGATGAAGAAGAAAGTTAGTGAGACTAGAGTAATCCCACTTCAATCATTAAATGACTTCCATTATCTTTTGGAATTGTAGAGGGTCTAGGAAAATTGAAGCATCTCGATACCTGAAGGACATTATGAAGGATTTTGACTCTATTTTTATTGGCCTTATTGAAACTAAAATCTCTTCTATGGATTCTTTTAATTCAAGAGATTTATAGGTGATAAGTGGGATTTTTTCCTTCTTCCTGTTATGGAGTTATCTGGTGACATTATGGTATGTTGGAGTTCAGATATTGCATCCTTTTCAGTTATTGAAGAATCTTCTCAAGTAGTTGTGGGTGAACTTAATATTTTTAATAAAGGAGTGTGGTTGTTAGCCACAGTTTATAGGAGTAGGGATTATTTCAAAAGAAGGAGCTTATGGAGTAGCTATAAGTCATTTCTAGTAGAAATATTTCAATAGTGATAGGAGGTGACCTTAATTATATTTTGTCCCAAGATGAGAAGTGAGGAGGTAATAAATTTATTTTTTCTCATGGGCCTCAAGATATATACTCTTTTATGAGAGATTACAATTTTCATGAGATAGGAGTTGTTGGTCTTAAATACACTTGCTGTAACAATAAGAGTGGTGGAGCAAGGTTTTTAGAAATATTTGATCGATGTATCCTAAATTGTGCTGCACTAAATTATTTGTAGTGTGCGGTTGTGAGGCATTTGGCTAAAGCACCTTCTGACCATTTCTCTATTATGCTTAAAATATTCTCTAATGGTTTGGAGAAGGAAATTGGTGATTTTTGAAGATGTTTGGTCAAGATATCCTGATTCTCATTCAATAGTTTTACCATCTTGGAAGAAATCGGTTCAAGGAGATGCTGCAGAAATGTTGAATAAAAAGTTTAGTAGATCTTTGAAGGCCTTATTTTTTGGAGTAAAGTTAAACACAAAAACTTGTATTAGTTAAAGGTTAATCTTAAGAAGGAAATTCTAGAATTACAAGGAGTTATTGAAGGAGGAATTTTAGACCAGAAATTGCTCTTGCTGAAATCCAAAGTTAGTGAACTCAACTTTACTCTTTGGCAGCTAAGTACCTAGTGGAAATAGAGAACAAAAGTGCAATGGATGGAGGATGGTGATTCTAATTCAATGTTCTTTTGTGCTTATGTGATGACTATGAGAAATTGAAACTAGATCAATCAAATGAGAGATAACAGTGGTTTACTAGTTGAAGACGAACATAGTATGGAAAAAGTCTTCTTGAATTTATTCAAAAAAAAAATGGAGGGAACAAAAATGCATTTTGTGTGGATGGACATCTTCTTCTATGAGGATTGATGATTATGATTGAATTATGCTAGAGAAGGATTTCTCGATGGATGAACTGGAGATGGTTATTAAATAGCTCAAAGATAATAAATCACCAAGTAATGATGGGATAACTTATTCCTTTATTCAGTCTTACTTGTATTTTATTCAAGATGATGTTTGGATGGCTATTAGTTCTTTATTCAATTCTAGTTTTTTGTGCCCTTTGTGGAAGGAAACTAATGTGGTGTTGATTCCAAAGGTGAATAATCATTTAACACCTTCTAATTATGGTCCTATGAGACTTTGCAAATCAATTTATAAGATTGTGGCTAGAATGTTATTAAATAGGACGAGTTATTTATTCTAAAAAATTATTTCTAAAGTTCAATATGCATTTGTTAAAGGTTGGTCTATATATGATCAAATCTTACTTGCTCAATAATTTTTCACCAATTTAGATTCTCTAAATCAAAAAAGGTTTGGTGGCTATTAAAATTGATATGGAGCAAGCGCAAGATAGCATGGGTTGGTCTACTCTTAATCAAGTGCTTGATTGGTTTAGTTTTCCAAGAAAGTTTTCTAATCTTATAATGGAGTGTGTGGTGAATTCTAAATTCTCTATATTGATCAATGGTATTAGTTATGAATGGATTGAGGCAAGAAGTGGGTTTAGGGAAGGATGTCCTTTATCCCCTTACCTTTTTATCATGTGCTCAGAATTGTTAACTGAGGTTTTTACTCAAAAAGGTAGGATTGTTGGTATGAAGGTGGCTCTAAATGCTCCTAAGATCTCTCACTTATTATATGCTGATGATATAGTTATATTCTCTAAGGCTAATCACAAGAGCATGAAGAAAGTGAAGTGCATTCATATTAATTATTTTAGATGGACTAGACAAAAGTTGAATTTGTTGAAATCCTCTATGTTGTTTGGAAAATCAGTTAGGAGGAAAGTGCAAAATCTTTCAAAGATGATGGGTTTGAAGGTGGTTAGTGAAATGGAGTATTTAGGCATTAAAATTGCATCAAGAAGACTTGTTTTTTCTAATTTTCAAAAGTTGATTGAAAAAGATGCTAGTAGACTTAATATGTGGGGAAATAAGTTTATTTCCCTTACTGGAAAATTACTTCTTCTTAATTCATCTTTTATTTCTCTTCCTATATTTTTATCAACTCATTCCTCGAATTCCTTTTGGGATTTTGAATGAATTTGATAAAATACGTATAAATTTTTTATGGCATAGAAATGATGGTAATTATTGAATTCATTATGTTGCATGAGATGTTTCGTGTAAGCCTAAGAAGGAAGATGGTCTAGGTGTGTAGTTGGTTGTGGAGAAGGTTTGCCTTTCGAGAGATAAATTTGCTCTGAATTTCATTTCAAATCATAACTCTCTTCTCAATAGAACAATTGTTTCTAAATATGGGTATGATGTGTGGAATGATGAAAGTATGAGTTATTCTTCATCTACATGGAAGATTCTTGTGAATGCAGCAAAATGTCTTCATCATATTATGGGATGGAAAGTATATAATGGTGCTGATGTGGATAATATTAAATTTATATGGATTTTGGATAAACGTATTGACAAATGGTCTACCTTTGTATGTAATATAAATCTAGAAGTAGATCGTCTTTCGGCTTTTATCATAGATAGAGAGTGGAATGTTTGTAAGCTGAAGCAATTTTTTGGTAAGCATTTAATGGAAACAATTCTATCAGTACATATTCATTCAGATGTTAATAAGGACCAGTTGGAGCTATTATTCATGTGTTCAGGTAGATCAATTTCGGTGTTAGCCTTCGAGGAAGCATATGAAGATAATAGGGAAGATGATTATTGGAGATGGATGAAAAAATTTAAATTAAGGCCTTAGATTAAATTGTTTTGGTGGCATTTGAAAAATAAAGCAATCCCATCAAACTGGTTCCTTCAATACAAAAGATTAGTTGAGTTTAATGGATACTCGAGAGGTTGTTGAAGATTTAGAACATGTTATTGTTAAATGTGTGAAGCTATTTCAAATATTTAAACAACTTGCTACATGGGGATTTTTTATTCGTGATATTAGATCTCTTACAAATTGTAATATGTTATTGAGGCATCTTACTAATTCAACACCTTTTGCAAGAAATTTGTATTGTTCAGTGGTGTTCTTTGGTTGGAAATGTAGAAACAAGTTTATTCATGGTGGTTCTGAAGACAACTCTGCCTACATTGAAACAAACTTTATTAGTTATGCAGTAGCTTCTTCTTTTTTTTTTTAAATCTGATTTGGGTGAACTGGGATGCTAATCAGCTATGTATGTTTTTTCAACCTTCTTGGCATCCTCCACCTCTTGGATGGATCAAGGTAAATGTAGATACTTCATGGCTTAGTACAAATAATGCTGGTATAGGTGGAATTTTTCAGAGAATGAAAGGA
The DNA here is from genome assembly GCF_001605985.2 of Dendrobium catenatum. Classification (NCBI taxonomy): domain Eukaryota; kingdom Viridiplantae; phylum Streptophyta; class Magnoliopsida; order Asparagales; family Orchidaceae; genus Dendrobium; species Dendrobium catenatum. The sequence goes on from NW_021319375.1 coordinate 174,577, forward strand.
TGTTTCTTATGTATTTGTATTCTGTTGCATTCATTGGGACTTTTCACAAGTTGATATCTTATCAGTTCTTACTTTAAATATTTTTTTTCAAGATTGGATGTTTGATGCTAATGGCATTGTTATAGAAGGAGATAACTATAATGTTATAAATTTTTTTCAAGACTTATTGAATAAGCCGATTGTAGAGGAGGGAATTCTAAATCCAGAGGATTTAGATTTTCTTAAGGATTTCAAGCAAGTGCTTTTTCTTTTTCTTTTTTATTTGAAGAATGCAAATATGCATAGATTAAAGCAAAGAAAGAATAAAGAAACCTAGATACATACTAATAAGGAGAAACTACCATAACACATTCTTCCTTCACAATTTGAACAGAAGAATTTGGTAGTTTCTTCTCAGAAAAGTGATCCCAAAAAAACTCATAAGAAAAAGCTAAGTTAGCACAAATGTGAGCTAACTTGTTACAATTTAGCCTAACATAATGAAAGACGACATTATTAAATCCCCTCTCAATAAAGAAACAATCATCTCCATCAACAATACTACCATCCATCTTCTTCTCTTTGCTATACATTTGAAGAAAATGGATGACATTAAAATTGTCACTTTCAACTATGATACCAATAGCATGAAGCAATTTACCTTTCATGACTTTCTTCAATGAATTAATAGCCAATAACTCAACTTGAGCAATATATCAATGAACTCCATAGAAACTGTAAGCCATGATAAATCTGCCTTTGAACTCTCAAACAATGCCCCCAAATCCTGCTTCATAGTTCTTCTTGAGGGCAGCATAAATGTTAATCTTATACCAACCGGGTGGAGGGGGATGCCAGGAATTTGAAAACAGTCCCAAGGATTGATGGTCATCCCAGTGATCCAATCGAATAAGATTCCACTTCTTAATATTTACAAAACTCAAAATAGAAGATGCTATCAATTTATCACAAGTATCCATCTTTCCATGCTTGATCTTATTTCTGTTGTTCCAAGAAAACCACAACAAAGAACAATAGATCCTAGCCATCACTAGAATAATTCAAGCCATAATTTCCAGTTTGCTCCAAGATTCCTGGAAAGAGTTGTATTTAGGAATCATAAATCCCCAATTTCTTAATACATCCATAATCTTTAATAGTTTAAGACAAGAAGTGGTGATGTGATCAATATCTTCAACAACTCCACAATCTCTAGGATAGCAATTCCCATTGGCTAACCTTCTTCTCATTAGGAAATCAGCGGTTGGTAAAGCGGATTTACCTATCCTCGACCTAAACAATTCAATTCGGTTGCTCAACTGTAATTTTGGTATCCAAGAAGTCTCCATTCTCCCTTATCAGCACAGAAATAGATTTTCTAGAAAATCTACTCTTCATCTCCAAGAAGTCTCCATTCTCCCTGCTACAAATTTGGATATTGCTGATTAAAACCTATTCACTTCCAAAGAATAATGACAATCTATCTAGATCCCAACTTCCATCGTGAATAAAGAAGTCTAGATATGTGTTCTCATCTTCAAAATTAGCAACAAAGGTAGGCCACTTGATCAAGCTCTTATACAATATCCAAACATTCTTTAGAACATTAATTTTGATGCCCGACACAATTCTCAATCTAACTTCCATTTTAAGAGCCTCACGACTAGCTTTTATAATTTTCCAAGAAGGAGATCCACCCTTCTTATTGTCATCATTCCACCAGTCCTCTCCATATTTACATAAAATATTCTTATTCAATAAGGAATTAGGATACTCTAATAACTTCAAAGCAAACTTAGATCTTAAAGTTTCCAAGATGGATTGTGCAGAATGTATCCCCCATCCTCCTAAAGCTTTTGGCCTACAAAGGTCATTCCAAGCTACATAATGTAGCCCATGACTTCCATTTGCTTCTCAAATTCCTTTAAAACACCTAAAGGAATGAGAGAGTGTGAAATAAGAAAAATAGGGAGGTTAACATATACCGATTTAACCAACACCATCCTTCCTGACAAAGAGATGAATCTATTGCTCCAAGAGTTCAACTTCTTCATAGACTTGTCCAAGAGAGATTGGAAATCAGCCTTTTTCAATCTTCTCAGTGCAACTTTAACTCCCAAATAATCCATTTCTTCAACCGGTTTGAAACCCATAAATTATGCAATGTCCTTCTTCCTTCTTCTATCAACCTATTTACCACAAATCATAACATATTTATGGTAGTTGATTCTTTGGCCGGTCTAACTACAGTAATCATCAATAATTGCCTTCAAACTTCTTAAACTTCTCCTCTTGGCATTAGAAAATAAAAGCACATCATCTGTGTCGAGCAAATGGGATATCCTTTGTCCTTTGGATGCAATTTTAATACCCAAATCCTTTCCCCTGCTAAGAAAAACAATAGAAAGTAGTTGAGAACAAATTATAAATAGTAAAGGTGAGAGTGGACATCACTCTTTCCCTTTATCCATTTTGTGCATCCACCATTGATGAGAATAGATTAACTTGGCTCCAAGATACATTCCATCACCAACTTCATGAACTTCTCCGAAAAACCTAAAACAATTAACATGTTGTTTTGAGTATTCCAACTCATACTATCGTATGCTTTCTCCATATCTAACTTGATAGCCACCAAACCATTGTTATCTTTAGACAACCTCATTTTGTTGAAGACCTCCTGTGCTAAAAGCAAATGATCCAAAATCAATCTACCTCTTACAAAATCCACTTGTTCTTCTGAAATGATTTTTGGGATTACCACCAGTAGACTATTTAATAATATTTTTGTCACAATCTTATAAATAGAATTACACAAGCTTATAGGCTGAAACCTAGCTGGAGAAACCAGATTATTGATCTTGGGAATAAGAACTACAATAGTGTTCTTCCAATCTTTAGCCATTCTTCTAGTCAAGAAAAGCCTTCTCACTGCTAAGCATACATCTGCACCTACAATATTCTAGTAATTTTTTAAAAAGGAATATGTGATCCCATCAAATCCTGGTGCCTTGTTGCTTCCCAAATTCCTTACCACCTCCCAGATTTTTGAATCCAGCAAATCAGCATCCAAACCAATCTTGTCTTCATCAGTTAAAACATTCTAGGGTGGCAGCCAATCTGTCAACACACTGTTTATGTAATCCCATTTCTTCTGAAAGAAACTATATAACAGATCTTCAATCTCCTTGGGATCTTCGGTTTGAATACCATCACTATTTTTTATTTGAGGAATCCAGTTACCATTCTTCCTAGCATTAGAAAATGCATGAAAGAACTTTGTATTAGCATCCCCCTCTTCAATCCACTTCACTTTAGCCCTTTGCTTCCACCAAGTATTCAAATGACCAAGAGTAGCATTAAGCTCCTTGACCTTACATCTGAGCAGCCACAATTTATCTTGACTCAAAGCCCCAACGTTAGCTTCTTCTTCTTGTAGGATTAAAATTTCAGCCTTTAGCCTTTCTTTGCTTTGGAAAATCCCTTGAGCTTAGTTCTACTCCAATAGAATAATTCCCTTAAGGATTTCTTGCACTTTTTGTTCAGGATTTACATTTTATCTCCAATAAATACCTTCTTCCACACCTTAGCAATAATAAGAGCTAAGGCTTTGTAAGAAATCCAAACATCTTCAAATTTAAGAAATCCCCTCTTCCTTTAAAAAGTGTCAAAGATCTTTAACACAATAGGACTGTGATCAGAAGCTATCCTGGGTAAATATCTTACGACTTTCACCTGTAAACAATTAATAGCCAAAGTATTCAATAAGCACCTATCCAATATCTCCAAAATCCTTCCCCCATAATTCTTATTGTTACACCAAGTGAACCTTGGTCCAACAAAGCCTACATCATGAAAATCATTCTCATTCATGAAGCTTATCATCTCCTTCTGCACCTTTGAAAAAACGAACTTCCTACCCCCTCTTTTTTCATCATGGGACAAAATGCAGTTGAAATCTCCTCCCACTACCGATGGAAGTTTCTTGTGAGCAACCTCATGTATACAATCCCATAGCCTTCTTATCTTATTCACCTCCTTGCTTCCATACACCATTATTACCATCCAAACGCCCTTGTTAAAACATTGAGTTCTCTAATAACACATTGATCAGAAGTTTTAATATTGCAAAGGAAGCCAAATCCATCCTCCAAAGGATCATAATTCCTCCAGACAATCCAACTCACAGAAGAAGAAAAAAATCCCAATCTGGTCCCATAATTTTCCCAAATAAGACTTTATCAAAATTATTGATTTTTGTCTCCACCAGCCCAACAAACAAAACATTGACATCATTAATGTGAAAGCTCGTTAGGGATGTTAAGCCCTTATGAACTTAGTCCCAAGCTAACCAAGAGGGGGGGGGTGAATTGGTATTTTAAAATTTTCTTTTCACAAAGAATAAAAATCTCATAAACCAAAATCACACCACAAAAATAAATGCGGAATTAAAAGTGCGGAAGCAAGAAACAAGAACACATAAATTTATAGTGGTTCGGTCAATTCGACCTACGTCCACTCCCCGGAGGTGCCCTCCGAGTATTGCACTACAAACGTGACTCTCCTTTAGCCCCCAGATCTAGGCGGAGAAGCCTTTACAAGAACCTCCTTTTTGCCACCCCAACAAGGCAGAGAACCTATCTCCATTTGCTTCCTCCTGAAGCTAGCAGAGAACCACAACCAAAAGCTAACTCCTTACCTCTACCGACCCTTCCACAGATGAGAAACTCTAGACGAAGAACAAACAGAGTGATCCTTGAAGCAACCCTTGTGAATCCCCTCACAAGCTCCCCCTCACAAGATACTCTCTCTCTCCCTCTCTCTCTTTCTCTCCTCAAGGCCTTCTCAGGTCAAGGCAGCAGCCAAAGGTCTCTCAAAAACGTTGAGCAAGAGCTCTTAAATAGAAGAGCTTCAAAGTAGCTCATTAATTGCAAGTTGTCAAAATTATCGTCCAGGACGCTATGGACATCGGCTTGGCCGATCAGTACAAATCCTAGAAGATCGGCCAGAGTATCATCCTAGATGCACTCCTGGATGATTAAAAATTAGCTTGATTGTCCAGGCCGATCTCACGATCGTCTTGGCCGATCAGTTCAAATCATGGGAAAATCGTCCTGAGCATCGCCCTGGATACGAGCTGGCCGATACTTATCATCCTGAAGTAACTAAAGTTTTTTGAATAGATCATCCTGGCCGATCCTGCGATCGTCTAGGATGATATGATCGTATCAATCATCCTTAATTACTCCCTTAATTTCCTGATCAATTAAGGCATAATTTGAGAATTTCGTCTAGGCCGATCAATGATTGTCCTAGCCGATAATTAAAAATACAGTATACCTTAATTGTCTATGACGGCAATTTCTTTCTATTTTGAGCTTATCGTCTTGGCCAATACATGTATCGTCTAGGCCGATATGTTAATGATGGCTTCCTTAATTAAGAATCCTTATTTAGACTTTCTGTTTTAAGTTTGATCGTCCAGGATGATGTAAATATCGTCCTGACCGATATGAGTAAAAACAGAAATTCTAAGTCTCTAAAGTGTGTGTGTGTGTAGGGCTACTTAGCATCACTCTCTTTGACCATTACAAGAAGACTCAAGAAGTGAAAAACAAAAGTACAGACTGACTCAACCCTAATCCTATGCATTCCTGAACTGGCTTCGTCTGTTCGTCCGATCTTCGATTCCTGAAAGTTAGAAGCAACAAGCAGTCCAAATAAAATAGTGTTTGTCAATCATCAAAACATAAGCCATGAAAATAGATTTATAATAATCTCCCCCTTTTTGATGATGGAAAACACAAGTAGGAAAAATTAAAAAAAAAGAGTTCATTAGAAATTCAAAGTTACAAACACATCCCCTTTTTCCTACCACATCTTACTCCCCCCCTTTTATCATCACAAAAAGAGGGTCCAGACACACAAAACAAAAAGAAAAAATAGAAACTAAAACAGACTAAAAAGACAAACCACAGAAAACATGAAACAAACAGCAGAAAAACACATACTAGAAAAACGAAGGACCCTGATCATCAGATGGAGGTGGTGGAGGTGGCTGCTGAAAGTAGCTGGCAAGCGTGGTAAACTAAGCATTGAACCAGGCGATGTCCTGGTCATGCTGCTGCTGGTGGTGAGTAAGGTAACTGTCAAATCGGGCTAAATCCTCAGTGCGGTGCTGCTCGTAGCGGGCAATGTCCTCAGAGTGTTGCTGC
>NW_021319375.1:186335-232399 GCF_001605985.2 Dendrobium catenatum
TCCTTTTTTCCACCCCGGCAAGGCAGAGAACCTATCTCCTTTTGCTTCCTCCTGAAGCTGGCAGAGAACCACAACCAAAAGCTAACTCCTTACCTCTACCGACCCTTCCACAGATGAGAAACTCTAGATGAAGAAAAAGCAGAGCGATCCTTGAAGCAACCCTTATGAATCCCCTCACAATCTCCCCCTCACAAGATCCTCTCTCTCTCCCTCTCTCTCTTTCTCTCCTCAAGGCCATCTCAGGTCAAGGCAGCAGGCAAAGGTCTCTCAAAAACGTTGAGCAAGAGCTCTTAAATAGAAGAGCTTCAAAGGAGCTCATTAATTGCAAGTTGCTGACATTATCGTCTAGGACGATATGGACATCAGCCTGGACGATCAGTACAAATCCCAGAAGAACGGCCAGAGCATCGCCCTGAATGTACTCCTGGACAATTGAAAATTGGCTTGATCGTCCTAGCTGATCAGTTCAAATCATGGGAAAATCGTCCTGAAGTAACTAAGGTTTTTTGAATAGATCGTCCTGGCCGATCCTGCGATCATCCAGGACGATATGATCGTATAAAACATCCTTAATTACTCCCTTGATTTCCTAATCAATTAAGGAATAATTTGAGAATTTTGTCCAGGCCGATCAATGATCGTCCTGGCCGATAATTTAAAAATACAGTATACCTTAATTATCTATGGCGGCAATTCCTTTCTGTTTTGAGCTTATCGTCCTGGCCGATACACGTATCGTCTAGGCCGATATGTTAATGACGGCTGCCTTAATTAAGAATCCTTATTTAGACTTTCTGTTTTAAGTCTGATTGTCGAGGACGATGTAAATATCGTCCTGGCCGATATGAGTAAAAATAGAAATTCTAAGACTCTCAAGTGTGTGTGTAGGGCTACTTAGCATCAGTCTCTTTGACCATTACAAGAAGACTCAAGAAGTGAAAAACAAAAGTAGAGACTGACACAACCCTAATCCTATGCAATCTTGAACTGGCTTCGTCTGTTCGTCCGATCTTCGATTCCTGAAAAGTTAGAAGCAACAAGCAGTCCAAGAAAATAGTGTTTGTCAATCATCAAAACATAAGCCATGAAAATAGATTTGTAACATAATGAAGTCTTTAAGATATAGAGAGGCCTCACTTTTCTTCACCTCTCTACAATTCCAAAAAGCTATGGAATTCATTTAAAGAAATTTTAGAGAGGGACCACCCTCCTTTCTCCTTCCACTACCACCATCCAAAAATCTTCCATGAGATACATTTTTGATAGGTCCTAAGGACCTATATTCTTTGTCAAGCTTAACTTTAGTTGATTCACCATTAACACCATTCATTTTTGACATATTTGAATCAGTTTTGCCACAGCTAAATTCATCCTTTTCAGCCAAAGTTTCATCCAGTAAAATACCAACCGAAGAGTTAATTAACAAACTCTTTTCGTCAACCAACTTCCTCTCCTGCACTCCATCTTCCATTATGATATAATTTTCCATATTAAGAACTTCAAATTTGTTACCACATGTAACTAAAATAGAGCATTCTGAGTTGAGGCTATTACCCATATTAACTTCAGGATTCTGTGCTTCTACAGTAACCAATTCATTAGGCTTCACATTCATAACTAGCTAGATAATTCCGTCTTCATGAGTATGCTCCCGTAAGAATTCACCATCTTCTAGTTGAGTTCCAGTTGCATCCACATTATCCTGAACAGACTTTCTTAAGCCATTCTAGATGAAAGAATTCTCAGCATCTGTGTTATTCTGAAATAGAACAGTTTTAATATGCTTCTTCACATACTTCACATTAGGCTTTGAAAGAGTATTTATTTGAACTGTCCTTCTACTTCTCTTGTGATTAACTAGAACCCATGGACCATAAGCAGCTGCATCAACTTCCTCAATCTTCTTCCCCACATTAGTAGCCAATCCATCATAACTGTCAAACAGCTCCACCTTTTTCTGGATAGATTTTCCTTTGTTATAATCACCTTTAACATGCCCAAACATTGAAAACAAAAGGAAGAAATTTTTTCATATTCAACCTTTTGAAAAAAATCTTCCCGAAATACTTTCCACCCAAACACCTAATGGAAGGCTTTGTTCAATCTCAATCCTCACAAAAACCCTTGCAAACTCCCTCCTTCCCAATTAAAACATATTTCCATCCAACATTAGTGGCTTTCCAATCATAGAAGCTATTCTTGCTATATTCTTCTCATCCCAACAATGAAGAGGTAGATGGGGCATCCTAACCCAAATAGGTGAAGTCAAACCTTTCATAGACAAGGGTGAAAATTCTGGATTCCATCTCTCCTTGCCAATTATATGACCATTTACAAACCATGGTCCCTCAGATAATACAACTTCCATTGAATCATAAGAACTAAAGGCACATAAAAACCATCCTTTCCAAGAGAAGTAAAATGAAATTTTCCAAACAGGTTCCATTGTCTGCTTTTTTCTGCTCGACGCTCTGCTCGCAACCTCCCCACACTTGCTTAGCGTTCCACTTGTGATCCTGGATGATTATGAGAAATGCGCCCGACCGAAAGAAGAGACTAGCTCCTTTCTTCTCTTCCTTCATGTGAACGGCCCGGCTTGTCAAGAATGGTTTTTCGTGCTATACACCATGTTGAGAAAGACCAACGAACAACACAAAAAAAGAACGTACCCTTTTTGTACCTGGGAGGTGCTCCTTATGATGCTATGGACGGCTGTCCGAAGTGCAATGACGGGGTCTCCTAACTTCTCATGCCACCAAGTGAGAAGGTATCTCCTTTCTAAAAACTTTAATCGCCAATGAGTTCAACATTTTATTTGAGTTTTCCACTTCCATTTCCTCACACAGCTTCACTGCTTTCCCATCATTAGTTAAGACCTGGTCTTCATCTTTAATGTCAATCTTAATGTATGGTTTATTACTCCATAGGTTATCCTTCAATTCATTCCTAGATTCCAAAGGCAATACATCAGAAACCTTACCCGCGCCATCTGTAACCTTTGCAGACGAATCATTATTGAGAAGATGAAAATTTTTGTTAACTAAAATCAGAGAATTTGCATTTAACGCACTGTGTCCTTGGATTGCTTTCGAATTCCCAAATCTATTAACAAAAATTTTTATACCCGATGGTGAAGCAGATGGATCTACCTTATTCACATCCAAAAATTCCTTACCTTTTTTAGGAGTCATAGAAAACATTTCTTCTGTAGCAATGGATTTGCCTTTCCCTTCCACATAAATGACCTTCCTTGGAGCTTCCTTAATAACATCCTTGATCAATAAAGGGCCTTGGGATTTCCTTCTCAGAATTTCCAAATCTCTCTGATTAGAATCCAGAGTTTTATGACCAATCACCTGTACACCAAATGATGTATTGCCGACAAAGGATGGAGACCTTGCCGACGATGCTTGGGCAGTCCGGCGGCCTTCTGCCGCCTTCCCTCCACCAGTTCCTGAATAACAAGAACAAAAACTAGGAACCATAAAATTGAAATCTAGTGCTTTTTCTTTTTTCAAACAGGTAATGTAATAAGTTAGCTGATTTATGCGCTAACTTGGCTCTTCTTACATTTTTTTTGGAAGATGATAGGTGTAATAAAATTCTTCCTTCCTTTTTCTCTTTATTAAAGGAGGAATTTGGATGTAATTAGTATCTTTAATAAATTTCTTTATACAATCTCTTCAAAAAAGGTTCATACGTACGACTGTGATTTTATATAGGATGAAAAAGTTTTTATACATATGAAAGAAAATGGTGAATCATTTTGTATGAATTTTTGTATACTGCAATTCCAGAGGAGTCATTTCGTATGACCTTTGACAAATATAATTGTATAAACAAATAGGTGTTCATCTGGGATGATCAAGAAATAATGATTGTACATGCCTAATAAATTTGTCCAAATATAGTTTGACAACATAATCATACAGATGAAAGGGTTCATACATATGATCTTTAAAAAAATAACTTTTTTAGAAAATCCTTCCATTTTTATATAGACAAAAAATGAAAGGTTGATACCGATGATGTCGTGTTCATAAAGTATGATATCTTAACTAAAAAATGTTATCATGTAAAATCTAGTGATTTTGTATAGTATGAAACTAGTTCATACATTATGAATGGAAAAAGAATTTTTAGATTTGCACATGATAATCAAGATTCTTTTCCAAAAAATAAATCAACAAGATCCATGAGAAACAAAAATGAAAACAAAAATAATTTAAATGAGAACAAAATAACCACAAACAATCACAAAATCAAACAAAAATCAACCAAAAACTAATCACAAAAAAATAACAAAAAACAAAAATATAAACATAAAAGAAATTCCCGACAAAAGCAAGTTGCAAAATTATAATTATAAAGCATGAATATTTATAACACCCAATCTAGTTCTTAAGGTGCTAAACATTTTAAAAGCTCATGGTTCTACGAAGATATCTGTAAGTTGATTTTTAGTAGCTAGATGATGTAGCTCAATTTCTCCTTTATTGACATGGTCTCTCATGAAGTGACATCTTATGTCTATATGCTTGGTCCTAGAGTGTTGGATAGGATTATATAAAATGCAAATGACACTCACATTATCACAAAAACTTGAATAGTACTAATTGAAAACCCTAAATATGTAAGTTTTTATTTTAACCAAAGAACCTATACCACATAACTACCTAAGGCTATTTATTCTGCTTCAATAATAGAATGGACTACTGAATTCTATTTTCTACTAGACCAAGAAACTAAAGAGTTCCTTATGAATTGACAAGTTCTAAAAGTACACTTTCTATCAACCCTACACGCTACAAAATCTGAGTGAGAATATCTAATGATTCCAAAAGAGGAGTTATGCCTAGGATACCAAATCCATAAATTTAGAGTTCCTAAAAAATATCTCATAATTCTTTTAATATTTAGATGAGATTCTTTTAGATTATCTTAAAATTTTGCACATAGATAAACACTAAACAAGATATCAGGTATGCTTGAAGTTAAATGAAGTAATGATCGAATCATCCCTCTAAAATTATTTTGATCAACAGATTTACCTTTATAATCCTTATTTAACTTACATGAGGAACTCTTGGGAGTTATTAGTTTAACATTATCTATTTCATATTTCTTAAGGATCTTCTTAATATATTTTGACTAAGTGAGAAAGGTGCCATCCTCTATCTGCTTTATGCTAAAACCAAGAAAGTAACTCAATTCTCCGATCATACTCATTTCAAATTCATTACTCATTGTTCTTAAAAATTCATCACAAAGATTTTAATCAGTGGATTCAAATAAGATATCATTAATGTAAATTTGAGTAATATGAATTTCATCTCCTATCCTTTTTATGAAGAGAGTGATGTCCACACTTCCTTTGACAAAAGATTTTTCTTGTAGGAAAATGCTTAACCTTTCATATCATGCCCTAGGTGTGTTTTAGTCTATACAGTGCTTTCTTTAAATTAAAAACTTGATTAGAAAATTGAGAATTTTCAACACCTGGAGGTTGCTCAATATAAACATTCTTTTTTATCACACCATTAAGAAAATCACTTTTAACATCCATTTGAAACAATTTAAATCCTTTAAAATAGGCAAAAGCTAGAGAACCATACTTCAAGTCTGTTTATAGGGGTAAAAGTATTCACAAAATCAATTACTTCTATTTGATTGAACCCCTTGACCATCAATCTTGCCTCATTTCTAACCACTACACCTAAATCATTCATCATATTTTTGAAAACCCACTTAGTTCCAACAACACTTTTATTTTTAGGTATTTCTAACAATTCTCAAACATCATTTCTAACAAATTGATTCAATTTTTCTTATGTAGCAAAAATCCAAAATTCATCAAAAAGTGCTTGATTCATATTAGTGGGTTCAATCATTGAAAGAAATTCTAAGTGGCTCACTTCTTTTCTAAGTCCATGCCTAGTTCTAACCCCTTCACTTGTGTCTCCTAAAATTAGTTCCTTAGGATGGCTTTTAGAATATTTCCATTCTCTAGGAAACTTATTTTCTATTTCAACATTTTCTTCAAGATTTACATTTTCAATTCATTGGTTACTTTCTTCATTGTCTTCTTCTTCCAACCTAGACCATCTATAAATATCATATTCATCAAAAACTATATGAGTGGTCTCATCTACTATCAAAGTCTATTTATTAAAAACTCTATAGGATTTTCCAACACTTGAATATCTTAGAAAAATTTCATCATCTGATTTAGGATCAAATTTTCCTAAAAGAGTTTTCCCATTATTATAATTGAACACTTTACATCAAAAGATATGTAGGTGTGAGAGGTTGGGTGTTATAACTTAAAAAAGTTCATAGGGTGTCTTATTCAACTTAGATCTAATATTAACCCTATTAAAAATATAATATGTTGTACTAATGGGTTCAACCCAAAAATATTTACGAAGTGAATATTTAGCCAATATGTCTCTTGTAACTTCTACTAAAGTTGTGTTCTTTCTTTCAAATATCCCATTCTATTATGGGGTCATAGGAGATAAAAGTTGTGATTAAACCCTTTCTCTTTGAAAAGATTTTCAAAATTTTCATTTTCAAACATCCTATGTGATCACTTTAAATTGCAAGAATTTCACAGCATAGCTTCCACTGAATCAACGTAGAAAAATTCTAAACTCTTCAAATGATTCACTCTTATGAAATAAGAATCTAATCCAAGTGAACCTTGAATAAGCATCAATAATAACATACCCAAAAGTTTTCCTTCTTGACTTACAGAGCTAACATATCCAAAGAGTTCCATGTGAAGGACTTCTAAGGGTTTTCCAGTTCTATTATCCTTAATTGATTGAAAGGAGGGCTTGACTTATTTTCCTAATTGACATGAATCACATAGGTGATCCTTAGTGAAGTCTAATTTGGGTATCCCTCTTACCAATTCTTTTTGGATAATCTTTCTATGATTTTTCATACTTACATTATAAAGTCTTCTATGTCATAACCAAGACTCATTAATAATAGCTTTTAATTAAAATGCACTTAAATATTTAATACAATTCAAATCAAGCATGTCAAATTTGTTTACCCTATCTCCATGCAACACATCAATTCTATTTTGGCTTATAAAGAAGCTTGCAGAAAAAAAAAAATTTATATTAAAACTTTTATCAAAAAATTGACTAATACTTAGCAAATTATGTTTCAAGCCTTCCACCAATTAAATATTCTCAATTAAAAAATTCTTTGTTTTACCAATAATACCTAATCCTATCACTCTCCTAGTAGTGTTATCTCCAAGTATTACCTTACCTCCTATCTTGGTCTCTAGTAAATATAAATTGATTCACACCTCTAGTCATATATTTTAAACATCAGCTATCTAGCAACTAAATACTCTCATGAGGGCTTGTATGAGAGAGTTTCTATAAAATAATCAAATGATATACTTTGGAACTCAAATAAATTTAGGTTCACCTCTTGACAATGATAATATAGATTCATGTTTAATATACTATGATTTATAGAGCCTTAGGTCTCCACACTAAATGCGTTCTATTATGAATAGTGTAAGTATGGAAAATATGCCCTATCATTTCACATGAAAAGCATTTAACGCCAGAAAAAGGATTTACCAATCTATGTGAGTTATAATATCTTTTCCTAGATTTTGAAATAATATGCTTTGGATCAAGTTTGTAAAATTGTTCAAGTGTGAGAAGTGTCTTATCTTCCTTAAAAGCTTTAAATTTTTCTTTAATATATAAGTTTGTACTTTCTAAAACTTAATGATTAACTTTTAACTCATTCTCTATTTGACCTGATTCAGCCATAAACACCTTAAAATGATTTTCAAATTTATTATAAGAAGTTTTTAATAAATCATGCTCCTAATTCAAATTATCAAATTCATCTAGCAAAGCTATGTGATTGCTATCTATGTTTGCATGCTCTTTTATAAGGTTTTCATACTCTTTTTGTAAATTGAAATGCTCAATATAAAGGTTTGCATGCAATTTTTTGAGTTTCCCATATGAATTATGAATTTTCTTAGAAACATTAAATAATTCATCATAGGATAAGTCATATACTTCTTCTTGATTTGAATGATCAAGTTTATCTTCCATTAAGCACAAGTTTGTGACTTCCTCTTCAGCTTCTATTTTTATGGAGTATGAAGCTGAGTCAGCCCAGAATGATCTTTACAATCTTCTCTTACCCTTCCTAACATTAGTTTTCTCCTCAACTTTCTCTTTGCTAGGGTTAGCTTTGAGATTTGGGAAATCAATCTTTATATGTCAACATTTCCTGCATTCATAACTAATAACTTCATTTGAAACTTTTACATTCCTTTTTAATTTACCTTTGTTCCAATGCTGATGTCTTCATCTCTTTCTCCTAAGAAAACTTTTGAATTGCCTCATCAAAAGAGTAATATCTTCCTTATCGTCTGGCATTGATTGATCACTTTTTAAATCATCAATTTTTAAAGCAATATTCTTCTCTTTCAGCTTGTCACTTGCATCAATGTGTCTTTGATTCACTCCTTGCTCATAAGAAATTAATGATCCAAGCAGATTGTCAATAAAATATATGTTCAAATCTTTAGACTCAGTTATGACAGTTATCTTTTTATTATAAGCAGTAGGTAAATAACTTAAGATTTTGTTAACTTTTTCTAAATTTATTAGTTCTCTGCCTAAAGAATTCAATGAGGTAACAGTATGAGTAAATCATGTATACATTTTTAAAATTGACTCATTTGATTTCATATGAAATAGTTCTTAGTCGTGTATTAAAATGTTCATCCCATTTGTTCCTTCATAAGTTATGCAAAGTCTATCCCAAATTTCCTTTCAAATTCTTCAAGCTGAAGCACACATATAATCCTAAGATTTCAAGAAGTTGAAAAAACTATTTAAATATTTAGCATTTAACTGTACTACTAAGTCTTTTTCTTCTAATATCCAATCATAAAATGAAGTTTGAATTCCAATACCATCAATAAGTCTAGTTGGTCTGATGTATCCTTTATGTACTACTATCAACATGTAATAATCAAGTGATTATAGAAAAGTATAGTTGTGAGTTTTCCAAAAATCAAATGGGATGTTATCAATTAAAGGTGGTCTAGTGATCGAATATCTTTCAGAAGTATTCTAATTTTCAAAATTAGCCATGATTATTGTTCAAAAAGTAGTTTAATATATATATATATATTTGAAATTTAGCTCTGATACCACTTGGAAGTTCATGTAGGTTGTTAAATCTTATAGAATTTTCTCAAAGCTAACCAAGAGGGGGGTGAATTGGTTATTTAAAAAATCTCTTGGATTTTAAAAAAATTGTTTCTAGAAAATTTAACCTATGATCCTAAAATATGCAGTTATATATATATGACTATCACAAATGATTTCTCAACCAAAAAACTTTAAAATAGAGAAAAAAAATACATAAAAATTAAAGTAAATAGAAGAATACCAAATTTTATAGTGGTTCAGTCCAAACTTAACCTACATCCACTCTCCAGAGACACCTTCTCTAATTATTGAACTTAATCAAAGTGACTCTTCTTTTCCCCAGTAGTAGGCATAAAAGCCCTTACAAATTCTCTTCCACCAAACCAATGCAGTATTGAACCGTCATCCTTTTTCACCCTCCTAGTGAAGGCAGAGAACCTTAATGTCCTTTTTTGCCCTCCTGGTGAAGATAGATAATATTGACATAATGTTAAAGATCTTTTCTTAATAGTATCCAGAGGAGATTAGCAAAAATTTTAAGAAGACAAAGAGATCCTTGCTTTGGGAAACCTTATGAATCCCTCACAACTCCCCCTCACTTGATATTTCACACTTCACTCATAATCTCTCTCAAACACTCACACTCGAAGACCACTCTCAAGTGAAAATCACAACAAAAAATTTAATGTCAATTTTTAGGACTTCTTATATAGGAAACACAAGAAAAACTGTCCAAGAACTGAAAAATATAAGTGAAATGAATTTAGATCGTACAGTCCAATCATGGATCATTTATACAAATAGTTCAAAAAATCTTGATACAAATTTGTGCGAACCTAATTTCATACACTATCAGTTGTCTAGATGAATTAAGATCGAAATGTATAAACAATTCAGAAATGATGTGTTCATTTGGTATGAACCTTAATTTGTATACTATTAGGTATCTAAACAAATTAAGATCGTACTGTACAAACCATTCAAAAATTGTGTATGTATTTGGTATGATCTGGTACAAACCTTAATTTGTACACTATTAATCATTTGTACAAATATATATTATACTGTATAAACTATTCAAAAATCAATATGTTTATTTGGTATAATCTTATACAAACCTAATTTCAAATTATATTAGTCATGTATATGACTTGACATCTAGCAGTATGAATAATTAAATATGTCAGCACCTTGTTTGGTATGATCTTGGATGAACCTAATATCGTACTCTGTTAGTCATATGTACGACTTGACATCGTACAGTACGAATAGTTCAAAAGTAAAATTCATGATTTAATTGACTGCATTCTAGAGGAAAAACTATGACAAATTATACAATGTAATATAGATATCTTATAATATTTTTAGTTTTAACTCTTTCCCCCTATGTGTATACACAGTTAACCTATTACAATCACACTCTCTCATCTCATACTCAAGAAAATAAAAAATAAAGATTTATAGAATTTATTACATGAAATCCTATTCTACCATGTCTTGAAGTCATCAATAATCTACAGTATGATTTTCCTAAAATGTTAGTACACACAAAAATAAACATAAATATCTAGTACATGCTAGGATAACCAATAAAATTAATAAAAGAATAATATCTTGCTATCATCAAATATCATAATTTAAATTTTAATTCATGAGTTGCAACATCTACCTATCAATCATATAGGTCCTAGTCAAAATCCAATCCTAATTAAATACAATTCTATTCCTCAATTCAATCCTCAGTCTAGACCCCTGATCAAATCCAATATAAAATCAAGTTCAAATCCTAGTCCCAAGTCTTAGATCAATTTTTAATCAAACTCCAATCCTATTTAATCATTCTCAACTATTTATATGATTTAGATTGATATGAAATATACAATATAATTAATCAGCTTTAAGATCCATCTCAACTTATAGATTCCTAAGTCCAAACCCAAAGCCAAAAATTCCAAATACTAAAACATATTATGGGTGAATAATCTATCAGTTAGAAATCTAGTTAAACGATCTCCAATTAATGATATATAAGTTGCATATTGATTTGGCATGACTCTAGGCCCAACCCTCAAAATTTGATCTTATTATGAAGCTACTAACCCCATAAAAAATCTATTTCCAAATATTACAAAACTTTTAAATATTTACAAACTATGCCATTGGACCCTCCATCATGTGGAAGTTGACCTTAGCATCCTTACCAATGCCTTTGAACATGTCCATGGCCTCTAATATAACATACTTACCAGCAATCCACACACCGTTGGGCCTACTTTGACCCAAAGTTGACTAGAGGTCAAAATTACCAAAATGTCTTTTAAGGGGATTTTTGGACTTTTGACAAAAACTTAATATGATTGAACCATCTCAACCTTTGAAACCTCAAACAATAAACTCCAAATATCATTTGGGATCCATTTGACTAAAACCCAAGCCATGGGTCGACCTAGTTGACTAAATAAAGCCTTAAGGGTCCAAACTATTAATTTGACTAAAATGACCTCTCGAGACCTTGAAACAACTTTCAGTCCAACCCGTTTCCCCTGGGTAAACATGGTTAACCGAGTCAACTTAGGTTGACCAAATCAACCATAAACATCAGGTTTAATCAACTCAAGGCCAAATCAACTTTAAACACAATCAAACTCATTTGAACATCTCTCCTATTAGTTTAGACATGATTGGACATGTTTACTCAGTTAATATTTGACTTAGTCAACTTAATTAAAGACTGGTCAAACTAGTCTTGTTTGGGCCAATTCTCCCATTCATTCAAATAAGACCCATCTAAACCTCACAAAGCTTTCAAACATGTTTCATTCCATGGCTAAAACAAGTCTTAATTATGGGTGAGCCAAAGCCCCTTGACTTTCACCAAGTTAACTCTAAGCTCTTGGTCAAAGCCTTTGTGCTTTCATTCATGCATTGATCTTAAACTTTATGGTCCTTCACACTTGGCTCAACAATACCTACACTCCCTCCTATCCACCTCATCAGTCAGTAAAACCCTCTAACTAGTTAAATAGTCTACTTGAGTATTTAAACATTCCTTTGAAATGGTCAACTCCCTGTCAAAACTCTAACTATATTATTTCTAAGATTTGAACTTCATTTAACTGGTCTCCCATACTCTTTCCCTACCACCTCATCCAACTTTGATAAGTTGACTGGTCAAAGTAGTCAAAAAACACTCAAAACTCATCCAAATAGTCAAACTGACATGCTAGCCATCTTTTCCCTAGTTTTTACTACTGGATTAATCCAAAATAAGAGCTAAAGTCCTCTTAGAGCTCTTTAAACCAAGCCCAACTCTTGGTTTAGCCTTTAAAGTAAATGTGGTTTCCTCCTTAAAAGTAACCAGTGATGGATAAGGCCATTCCATCCTTTCCCTTAGTCACCCAATGGCTTGGGCATATGGAAATGATTTAAGGGTGGTCTCTAATCGATCAGATCCACCCATTCTCCTCCACGAGGTTTGTATAGAGTAAAAACCCAACAAAAGCTCACATTTTTCAAGCCACACTCTATAGCTATCCTAGCCACCTCAAGCTTCCAACTCATTTTATTTGAGCTCTCCATGAATACCTCAAGCCTTCCCAACCAAAACCCACCATTAGAAGCTTACCGTTAGCAAACTTTTTGGCGAACAGAAGCTTGCATATGTCCAACTTAAATAATGACTGATCCAAAGAATTTTAGACCATGATTTTAATGGGAGGAAATATATGGATAATCTACAAGCTCAATCGTATGATGAACTCATTAAACCATCATTTAAATAAAAGAAAAATTATTGCCCTAGGGTAGAACATTTAGAGCTTTTTAAGTTTTAAAAAATTGTTTTTTAAACATCAAAATTAAGCCCCCAAAATTTCTATTCAAGGGGAAATCCTAGGTTTAAAATTTCTAGAAATTATGTTAATCCGTTGGTGAGTTTGAGTCAATTTTCTTATTAGGGCTTCAATTTTACATTAGTCCCTAATGTATAAAATCTCCACCATTGATTTATGGATCAATGATTGAGATCTTGTTTTTTTGTGGCCTTATCTAACCGAACATTTGATCCTTTGACTAGTCTCATCTTCCAACTGCATATGAGCCCTAGATTCAGAATAGCTGAGGATCGAATTGTATCCACCATATGAATTAATTGCATAGTATATGGGATGTTGATCTTTTGATCAATAATTTAGATGAAGCCATATTGCAGTTTCTCTGAACAGCTAGATCGGGCCATTGCAAAGATCATCATCCGGCTTAATCTCCCCCATCCATCTTAAACCGCAATAAATTAGATAGTTCTACAAACGAGCTGGATAAATGAAACCAAATGTGGTTTCAATGATTTCCAATGATTACCGACAACATAATTATTGGCAATCATTACATCTCTGGATAATGATTGGCCCTAGTTTGGGATGGGGAATTCGAGTGTGCCTCGTGAGCACCCTACTGTTATTTTAGTTAAACTAAATTTTAATTAATTTTAAATTTATTTTTAAGTCTAAATTCCTATAAAAATTGTTAAAAATTAATTTTAAATCAAAACATTATATAATATATATCAAAACTTTTAGCAAATTAAATACTTTGATTTCAAAATAATAGTAATTAAAAATATTGGATATTTTTTAAATTTTTTTAAATAATTTAATATTTTTAGAAAGTATTTAAAATTTAATTTAATTTAATTTAAGAAATATTTTATATATTAATTAATTTTAAATTAATTTGAATGGACTAATTCACATAAAACTTTAAAAATTCAAAAGAAATTAAAACTAATTCATGCACCTAGCTTTAGGCTCTCCTAGCTCTAAGGACTTGAGTGTGATAGTATGTATAATAACATACTTGTCTAATGGTTAGTTAAATAGATTAAAACTTATCTAATTTAGCGTCCAATAGGTTTAGAAACTTGAACATTTAAACTTAGTGACATTCCATCCCATAGAAAAGTTTTCACTAATTTCAAAAATCATTAAGGTATTTAATTAATTTGTCATGTAATTAAGCTTTAAAAACCTTGATAAAACCTAATAAATCCATTTTAAATCCAAAAAATATATATAATAACTCTAATTGACCAAAATTCATAACCTAACTCAAGTAAAGTAATAATAATTTAAAATTCCAAAAAAAAATCCTAAGCACTTGGAAACACCTCTGTAGGTCATTCATGACCTTTGGGGGTAATTTCAAGGGGTTTGAGATTGATTGATTTGGATGAAAATTTAAAAGCTCCGTTTAACTAATTTTTTTTTAAATTTTAAAAATACCCTAACTTTGAGAAATCATAATTAATTGGAGAAAAAAACTAATTTAATAAAACTCAAAGAAATTCAACTCTAATAAAAGTCAATTATTTTTTAAAAATATCAAACCTACAAAATTAAGTCAAAGTCAAAAAGTCAACTTTCTAGTGAACCTTAGTTCAAATCTATTCCCAGATTAATAAAAATCATAACTTCTCATAGAATTCTCCAAATCTAGTAATCTTGTAGTTTAAATTCTCATCTTAGGGTCTAACTTTTCTTAAAATATTTAAAACTTTCCAAATTAACTTTAATTTAAAAAGTTAATTTTTACCCCATTAATTAATACGATTAAGTATTTCTGAGAATTCCAAAATTTTAAAAATTGATAAATATCTAAAATAACTCTAACTTATTTAATAAAACCAATCAAAATACCCTTTAACATGCATCAAACACTCTAAAGAAGATGTTTTTAAGATGGGCTACTCCAGGCTGCTGGGCTAAGTGCCCTAAGGAGGCCTGATTCCCTAGGCCTAGTGGCACAACGTCATGAATACATTCAATGGAGGGTAGATATTTAAATGAAGTGTCTCTAAATTCTTAAAAAAACTAAAATATTTAATTCAACTATTTCAACCAAGTTCTTAGGATGGACTACTCCAAGCTACGGGGCTAAGTGTCATAAGGAGGATGCTTGGTTTCTCGAGCCTGATGGCACAACACAAAGAACTGATTGATAGAAAATATAAATTAATTTGACCCTTAAAAAAATAAATTAAATTAGTTAAATTTTCTTTTTATCCCTTAATCTTTAACTAATTAAATTCATCTCATTAATCAATCCTTGAAATATATCTTAAATTAAACTTTGGTACATTAATATTTAGACTCAAACATAAATATCTCATTCAGCCTTTAACAAACCTAAACATTAGAAAACACTAACTAGTTACTCATTTTAGGATCTACCTCAACCACAAAACCTTTAGCACACACTTTAGATGGTTTGTTAAGACAACCAACTCAAGCCTAGGCTACGCTGGTGTTTAATTTACTATTGTGTGTTAGGTTTTTAGAGATTTCATTACATGTTTTGATTGAAATTAATTGATATATTTGTTTACTTTTACTATACATTGTGAATGATTGTGATAGGTGATAATTTACCCTTACGTTAGGACCAATCTAGTTATTCAATGAGTTTTCTACATGTGGCCACCCTCATATTGGTCAATTAAAAGGGAGATATAAATAATAATCATTATAAATGCTATAGGTACTTCTACTATTTAGTCCTCAAGTAAATAAGAGCATGGAAAAGTGTGATTTAATTTACTTTAAATATATATATAAAATGTGATGGATCTGTTTTATTTTCAAATGCTTAGGATAACCCTGTAGGAGAGTTTATATTTTTCTTTTCAATATCAATGTAATTTGTTTATAGTATTAAGTTGTGAAAGAGTCTTTGATTTTGGGATACTTAGGTCCAAAGTTGGATTCCAAAGAGGAAATGTTGCCCTTTAAAGAGAATAGTTCTTTTCCATTCGGAAGCCTAAATTTGGATCATTTGAAAACACAAAGTGGAAAGAATAACCTCCCCCTCAAAGGAAGAGTTTTCTTTTTCATTTGGTATCTATATACTATGAATACAATTAGCCTAAAGAAGAGATGAATAAGAAGTATGAGACAGAGAGTATCCCACTCAAAATCACTTTCATCTATCTTAGGATTAGAATCGAGGTTTGTGGTTAGTGTTGCCCGACCACTTTTAATTTCTATATTTTTGGGTTCAAATAAATGGGGAATTTGCATATTAACTTTACTTTAAGGAATTAATTATATTTGTTTATATATTTGGTTTTATTTTATTGCATCAAGGATTTTATCCCATCAGTCTTTGTATGACCATTTACAAACTTGTTGCTAAAATGATGTTCAATAGGCTGGAAAAAGTCTTGCATAAGATTGTATCTGAATATCAAGCGGCTTTTGTTAGAGGTCGTTCTTTAAATGATCATGTTTTATTGGCCCAGGAGGTGTTGAACAAGTTCAGATGGTCTAAATGTAAGGAGGGCTTATGTGCTATTAAAATTGACATGGAACGGGCGTATGATAGTATGGGGTGGTTAACTTTGAAGCAAGTTCTATATCAGTTCAGATTTCCTAATAAGTTCATTGAACTTATTATGCAGTGTGTGCTTGATCCTAGATTTAGTATTTTGATTAATGGGAAGACAAGTTGGATTGAAGGGAGATGCGGTTTTAGACAGGGATTTTTGTTATCCCCGTTGTTATTCATTTTATGTTTTCAATTACTTTCCTATGCTATTAAGGAGAGGTGTAAAGGAGTTTCGGTTTCTAAAAATGCTCCCAAGGTGACACATCTGTTATATGCAGATGACATTTTACTGTTTTCAGAAGCTAAGCTTAAGGAAATCAAGAAGTTAAAAAAGATCATCTCTAACTACTATATGTGGACGGGACAAAAGGTGAACGAGTCTAAATCGTTGATCATCTTTGGGAAACATACTAGTAGTAAAGCTAAGAAGGCGGTTATCAAAGTACTGAGTTATAAGCAAGTTAAAGAGTTTGATTACCTCGGGGTAAGGATGGCTTTAAGAAGGCTGAGCAAAGTTGATTTCCAAGGCTTATTAGAGAATGCAGCTGCCAGACTGAACACTTGGGGTAAGAGATGTATCTCCTTGGAAGGTAGATTGGTTCTTGTGAAATCTGCATTTTTGACACTACCTTTATTCATTTCTTCTATTTCAATCGTTCCATTGAGCATTCTAAAAGAATTTGATAAGATGTGTAGGGAGTTTATATGGAGTAAGAATAAGGGGGAACCTTGTATCCATTATGCTTCTTGGGATTTACTTTGTAAATCCAAAAGTGGGGGTGGTCGTGGTTTATTTTCAGCTGTGGAAAAGGTGGGTCCCTTAAGAGCTAAATTTTCTTGGAGCTTTATTTCAAAACCAGATTCTTTATTGAATCAAATTTTAAGAGCCTTATAAGGGAAGCCGAAGAGGAGTTGGATAATCAGAATGCTCATTGGAATTGGATGAAAAAATTGAAGATGAATCCCAAAACGGAACTCTTCTGGTGGAGAATGTATAACAATGCCATCCCTTCTAATGCTATGTTGGTTAGTAGGAGGATTAAAACAGTTTCTGGATGTCCTAGAAGAAGCTGTAATGATATAGAAGATGTGAATCACATGGTGGGAAGTTGTGTTAAAACTATGCAGGTCATTGCTTTATTGAATAAATGGGGATTCCAGGTCCCTGTTTTCGGTAATTTTGAAGAATGTTTGACTGGTTTACAAAGAATGATTGGAAAACAAAATTTATTAGCCAACCTATTTTGTAATGCTATTTGGCTGGTGTGGAAGAGTAGATGTAAACTTGTTAATACAAAGAGGGAGGATTCAGTTAACTTCATTGCTGCTGAAGCTGTTTCTTATGCGGTTAAAAGTAATTTTGTTAATATCCATCAAGACATCTGGAATGCTAACCGTCTTATGCTGTTTAATCATTGGCATCCCCCGCCCCTTGGATGGATTAAAATCAACTTCGATGGTGCTTTGAGGAGGAACAACTCTGCTGGAGTAGGTTGGGTTGTGAGAGACCACAAGGGAAGCTTTTTGCTGGCGTTTGGCAACTCACTTCAACATTGGGATGCTGCTCAAACTGAATTGCATGCTGTGAAGTCTATAAAGTTTGTGAAAAGGGATTGGATGTCGGAAGCTCTAGGAGTCCTCATTGAAGGAGACAACCTTAACATCATTTATTTGCTCCAAAAAGATATCAAAAGTTGGAAGGTTAGCAATGCAATTGATGATAGTTTAGATTTCTTACTTGATTTCAAACATGTTATTTTTTCTTTTACCAATAGGTTGGGTAACAAATTAGCGAACTTATGTTCTAATTTGGTTGTAGATGGTTCTTTTGTTTGGGAAGATCTTCAAGGTACTTCCATTCCTTCTTCTTTCTTAAATTGTTTGAAAGAGGAATGTGAAACCTTAGAGGTTCCGTGAGTGTGCTGATTGTAATTTGACTATCGTCATTTTTTTTAATGCAATTTTGTGCATTGGTTATCAAAAAAAAAAAAAGGATTTTATCTGTTATTCATAATTTTTTGGTGATTGTTTATCATTTTTGTTTTAGTCTGGACACACAGAGGCTCGTGAGGGCACATTAAAACTTTTTCAACTTAAAATCATAAAATTTTTTGTAGCTTATATAGAAACTCTAACAATATAACATGTAAGCTCCAAACTACTGGGAGTAAGCTTAAATATATCATTAAATTAATCCTCCCCTTTAGGCACCTCTCCACCTGCGGGTTCTAGCAAGCCACCTAATCTTTCAGGATGTAGATCTATCAAGGGGATGGTATGCAATCTCTAGGTAAAAATGTTTTAAGCCTTTTTCAAAAACTTGTACATTCTTTTTTATTCATTTAATCAAGTCGATCAACATGCATTGCATTAGAAATTAATTTAAAAATGATTCTAAAATTTTAATTCCATTTATATTAAGCATTCTCACCCAACATAAGTTGAAGGAGTAAATAGGATCCTCTATATACGTTAGTACCAAGTTTTAAAAAGTTTAATAATAACATCCCTACCACTCTTCCGTAAAGACTAGACTCGTAGATTTTAATTGACTAGATGGTTAGATGGATCCTAAATTGAGGCCAGGGTAAGTTTAAGTTTTGCAGTATATTGGCTAGGTTTGGACTATTGTGTTATAGTGTCAAAATTTTGATTTAGAATTTTGGGAAAATTCTTAATCATAAGACACCAATCTTTAGGAATATAATCCTAATTTTTTAATTAATTACTCAACTCAAATTTATGATTTCTTGATCCAAAATTTAAAGCCCAATACATAGACTAGGTCGGGGCACTTCTTAATTGATTCAAAATCCCAAAGTGTCTCCTACCTCTTCTCTGTTGATTCCAAAAATAATGTTCTAGCTTGATGCATTCTCTATTCATATTCCATTTCCACCTCTTTTGATATCACTCCCAGAAAATTTCTAAGCAAAATTCACCATTATTTTAATCAAGATTTTTCATAGGAGACTTTGGTTTTCTGTAATGTATTTAACTATGAGGACTTACGCTTATAGGAGATTTGGAATCCACATCTAGCTTTTCCAAATTAACTTTCAAAATTTAACTAATCTTTTTCATGAAACACAACATTAACAATGAATGTTATCGTAATATTTGAACAATTATTAATTAATAATATGTTGTTCCCTTAGGGAGATAT
The DNA here is from genome assembly GCF_001605985.2 of Dendrobium catenatum. Classification (NCBI taxonomy): domain Eukaryota; kingdom Viridiplantae; phylum Streptophyta; class Magnoliopsida; order Asparagales; family Orchidaceae; genus Dendrobium; species Dendrobium catenatum. The sequence goes on from NW_021319375.1 coordinate 206,097, forward strand.
ATCACTTGTTGACAAAACTTTTTGGTATGAAATAAATGAGAATTCATCTAGATTATAATAGCTAGATATTAGATTGAACTTTACTTTGTCCTTCTGAGGTCATATAAAGTTCTTTCTTAAATTTGGTTACAATATTCAAGGTGGGCTTACAATTCTAAATTTTAACCCCATTTTGAAACCTTATTTCTACCTATAAAGGTAAGATATATTTTCTGATAGGTCATTCGATTTCAAAATTAAAATCCAAAGTCAATTTCAAATTCCCCAAAGAATATTAAAATTTTCAAAAATTACTTTTTCTAAACATCCACAAATAAAAAAAGCCACACCTGGTGTGAGAAAATCTCACTCTTCATCTTTAATAATGGCAAAATTTTATTTCATCAGTAGTCTTAACTACATATCCTTCTGTTGTCTCCTTTACCCATTTCCTTGTTGGGAAAGCTCAGCCAACATAAAAAATTCATGTTAAAATGAGTGATGAAATCTCTGTCTGGGAATTAGGTTTTGACCTTCTTCCCCAGATTAATCGATATTTTAATAGTGTCAAATCAAGTTTATAAAATATCCTTATCAATTTTATGAACCTAGATCATTGAGTCTAACTCAATACATGGAGTTTTAAAATTGTAAAGAACCCTGTCGATCTTGTTTCCAAGACCATTAATCTTTCAATTTTCTTGTCTTGACGTTCCACCTCTTTTTGATCTATGGAGTGGAATGAGTCATGCAATAAACCCTTTCAAAATTTCCTCCTCATTTTGTAAGCCTCGGGTTGGGTAAAAATCCAATTTATTGTTTTTTAAATTTTTTTAAAAAATCATCTTTATTTTCAAAATCAAAATCCTTTCAGAAGATTTTCATTCTAAATTTGAAATTTATAACATCATATACGAGCCTACAACATTTTCTTATAGCTTAGTATATGTCATGAAAATTTCAATCTTCTATTAAGTTTATAACTAAATTTTGCATTCTATTATCATATATTAGATTGTAAATCCTACAACTTAGCATACGTGATAGAATATATGGTCCATTATGATTTTTTAAAATTTAATTTCAAAAATTCCTAATTCCAGTTCTTTTCTCAATTCCATAAATTCAAACTGAATTCAATTTCTAGTAAGTTACTTTTCACCTTTGAGAGAGGTTTGACATGTGAGGAGATTGACTTTGGGAATAAGATTCAGTTTGGTTTTGGTTTTAGTACTATCGAGCTATCATTAAATGGAGAAAAGTTACTTAATTTGAATGTTATAGAGGTGGATAGCTCTGTTTTAGAGTTAGTGTTGAGATCAGGGCCCAATCCCCTTAATCCTAATAAGAAGGAAAGAGGGTCATAAGCCATTATAGAAACCCCTGAGGAAAAATCTATTTTTGAGAAAGGTTCAGGATCTAATATCCCATTTACCAACAAAAATTAGAGGAAGAATTATTTGAGAAGGGTTAGGACGAAGATAGCCATGTAAAGAAAAAATATTGAGATCAATACTTTAAGCCAGGTAGAGATAGAGGTTATTGAGGATCTACCTATTCCTGACTCCTCTTCACTCCATTAAAGGAGTCATTTATAACCCATAGATGTCATAGGGGAGGAGAGTGTTGGTAGGAAAGTTAGTATTCCTCCATGCCTAATCAATTACCCAACCAAAAAGACTTTTAAGGAAAAATAACTCAAAGATCAGGGATGTTAAGCAACATTATTCATACTAGTGATGCCTAAGTGGGGGATACAAAGGAGCAGTATATCAAAGACTTGAATGGAGTTTTCTCCCATCTCTTTGAGAAGGAAATCCTAAAGGATGAGAATTCTGATGCTAAAAATTTGACTCCCCAGCCTATTAGGAGAAATAAGAAGTTCATGCAATAGCTAGCAACTTTTTTGTTAGTAAATGGCTACCACTAGGTGCCACGCCCTCCCTCCTCTAAAAAGGAAGGTACTATACTTACCAAATCTGGGGGAGGATACCAATGTACTGGCAGGCCACTAATTTCTTTACCAAATATCCAAAGCTGGCCTTAGTGGTAGTAAAAATCAAGGATGATTTTTATGTTGAAGGGAAAGCTGAAGTCAAGGGATGGAGGCCCAAGTCTTCATAAATAAAGTTTATCCCTAAGAAGATCACCAAAGTTGATGCCCATCCACTTGATGTTGAGATACCTCAATCTTTAGTTGGGACGTTAAAGATTTCAACTAATGTTGTTCACACCGTAGTTGATCTAATTGTCACTTCAATTGATCTAGTTGTGGGTTTATTTAGTCTAGTTCTTAGTTTAGTTGATCGAGTTATCATTTCTGTTGATGTTCTAATTGTTGATTCAATTGACATTTCAATTGATGATCTAGACACTCTTTCTATAACCCTACATGTTTTCTCTGTGCTCCATACTCAGGGATCTAAGGACTCTACCCTATCTAAAGTGAGAGCCATCACCCTTCAAGTTCTTACACCACCTCTTAAGGTAAATGTCCCTCACACAGTAGAGGATGCCACCTTTTGACAACTATCCTAGGGACAGTCAAAGGGGAGGAAATGGTTAAGGATGAGTATTAACATATAATTGAAAATTTGATGGTAGAGCCTCCGATAGATGATGACCTTGAGTTGCAAGCCATCATTTTTAAGTTACAAGATGAGGAGTTCTATAATATGATGGATTATAACGGTTACATACCCATCGACCCTAAAGAAATATGGGATCGACTGGTTGATTAGGAAATATGCAAATCTAAGGAGATTTTTAAGAAGAAATAGGATGAAGAAACCTTCGATCTAGATTTTGAAGATATGCTCATAGATGAAGATATATATGTTAGTGATGTCTACATAGTGGAGACCAAGGGATCCATTAAGGAAACTGAGCTGAGTAAATGCCATTCTGGTATGGAGGAAGGCTCAATAGTTATTAAATCAAATTTAGATGGTTCAATGAGAGCTGGAGATAATGATTAGCACATCAAAAACTTGAGGTACAAAGTGACAGAATTGTTGATACAGGTTAAAGAAATGCAATAACAACTAGATAAGTCATAGCAGGCTTCCCTCAAGCCAAAATAATTTTCCACTCAAGTGACCACTGACAAAACCAAAAAAGTAGAACTTAATTCTAAAGTCATTGAGTCAGTGTCGACAGTCCGTCAAGTCCAACCAATAATTCCCCCACTCCCTCCATTCTATTTAATAATTTCCTCAGTCCCTCCAGTACCAACCTAGAAAGATATTAAACAATTATTGAGGACCATGTATGGGATGAAAGTGCTCTGATACCACTTGAAAGTGCACTGATGTTACTTAAAAGTTTTTCAAGGATGTTAAGACCTTAAGAACTAGTCCCAAGGCTAACAAAGAGGCGGGGTGAATTGGTATTTAAAAATTTGTCCAAACCAAATCACAAACATAACCAAAAAATCACCACAGAAATTGAAGTAGGGAAATTAAATGTGAAAAAATAATAAGAAAGCATGCACAAGATTTTATAGTGGTTCGTGAATGTTCATTAGGGATGTTAAGCCCTTATGAACTAGCCCGAGGCTAACGAAGAGGGGGGGGGTGTGAATTGGTGTTTTAAAAAACTTCTTTCAATCAAAAACTTAAAACTTAAACCAAAATTCACCAGAACGATAATCAAAGTGCAAAAAAATAAAATATAAAAGAAAATAAAAGAACACAACTACGTCCACTCCCTGGAGGCGCCCTCCAAGTATTGTACTAAACTCAGTAACTCTCCTTTTGATCCTATAGCAAGGTGGAGAAGCCCTTATAAAACCTCCTTTCCATTGACCCCGATGCAGAACCAACTCCTTTTGCTTCCTCCTGAAGCAGGTAGAGAACCTCGATCAATTGCTGAAGAAGATCACCCTTGATCCTCCAAGAATGAAGAACGACAATTGGAGAAGACATCTTGGACCCTTGCTTGGATCAACCCTTGTGAAACCCATCACAAACTCCCCCTCACATGTTCTTCCCTCTCTCTCTCGCTCTCTCTTCCTCTCCTCTAGGCTTTCTCAGGTCAAAGCAGCAGCAAAGGATGCCTATGCTTGAGAAAACATGAGTCCTTTAAATAGATTTTCAAGAATTGACTTTATCATCCAGGATGATATTGCTATCATCCTATACGATCAGTACAAATTAAGCTCAATCAGCCCGGACGACTTGGGACGATTAGAAGATTTTTTTCCTATCATCCAGGATGATAATATGTCATTATGTACAATTAGTACAACTCAGGTAATATCATCCAGAACATCATCCTGGATGGGAGTCTAGAAGAAAATAAAATGACTTGATCGTCCAAGCTGATCTCACGATCGTCCTGGCCGATTAGTTCAAATTTGTGCAAAATTGTCCAGAACATTACTCTGAACAGATGACGTATGATTTTTTGTCATCTAGGAGTAATCAAGGTTTCTGAATTAAACATCCTAGCCGATCTTATGATCATCTAGGATGATATAATTGAATCAATCAACCTTAATTACTTTCCTTAATCACCAGATCAATTTAGGCATAATTGAACCCCATCATCTAGGTTAATGTCCTAGATGATGATTAAAAAATAAAACTTCCAAAATAAATCTGGCAGCTAATTCTTTCTGATTTGAACATATTATCTCGACTGATAAAAATATCATCTAAGATGATATGCTTAATGACGGCTATCTTAACCAGGATGCCCTAATTAAGGTTTTAATTTTAGACCGATCGTCTAGGATGATTTTAGGATTGTCCCGAATAATATTAGCAAAATCAGAAAACTTTAAGCCAGATAGAAAAATTTCACCGAAATATATGTGTATGGGGTTACTTATCATCAGGCACCACAAATATTACAATTGACTCAAGAAATGGAAAAAAGGCATTACAAACTGACTCAGACTTAATCTACCCTATCTTGAGATGGCTTGAGTTGTACTTGATCTTCTTGACCTGAAATATTAGTGGGCAAGGCAGTCGTAGAAAAAATTTGAATGTTTGCTATCATCAAAATTCTAATTCATAAAACCAGATTTGCATCAATCTCCCCCTTTTTGATAATGGCAAACTAAAATTAATCTAAGTAATTTAAGATAGTGAACTGGAAACAGTGCAATCATTGAAAACAGAATAGATTCAAATTTTATAATAGAATAGTACAAGTTCAACACACTACTCCCCCTTTTAATATCTTAAAAAGGAGGAGGAAAACATAACATAAACAAAGCAGAAACTAAACAAGTAAACAACCTAAATAAACTACAATGAAAGAACATCATCAAAAGAAAACTAGTAAAATGATAGCCCTTGATCATCTAAAGAAGGAGGTGGTGGTGGTGGCTACTGAAAGTAGCTAGACAGCGAGGAAAAATGTGCTCCAAACCAGGCCATATCCTGGTCATGCTGTTGCTGCTCGTGTGCAACGTAGGTGTCAAAATGGGCTAAGTCCTCAGCACGTTGCTGCTCCTATGCAACAACGTAAGTCTCAAAGCATGCCTCCTACTGGTCGAACCGCTCTACCAGCTCATCTAGTTTAAAGTGCTAGCGAAGCAGAGTAGGTACAGGAACAAGTGGGGGAGCCTCCTCCTCTGCTGCCCCCTGAGCTTCCCCATTCCCTGGGTGAAGACGAGTACTATAAAGGACATTGAAGGAATAGTTGGAGTAGAAGGCAGGCTAGAGATTTGGAGGAACAAGATATTGGAGGTTATATTTAGATTCTAAGACATAAGCAATGATATGTCCTAGTGCTAGATTTGGCTTCCTCCTATATCCTTGGTAACAAAAAGTGTTCAGATGTTCAATATAACAAAAAATCAAATTAGCAACATTAAATTCATGATGGGCTAAAATATTAAAGATGGTGATCAAAAGAAGAGGAGTAATGTAGATGCAATCACAAGCTTTGGGAATAACAAAGGTGCAAGGACATGCTGGATCATCCTAGCATCTTAGAGTAAAGAGCTAGTTTCTCCAACATGACAGTGGGCATTAGTGTTGCAAAGAAAGTGGCTTATCAGAGCCCAATCATAATAAGGGTCAGAACATAGGGTGTGAAGCTTATATCCTATGGTGGAGAGTTATAAGAATTATGTGCAGTCCTGGTATGTGATCTCAATGGGGCGTCGATTTACATACGATCCAAGAGAAGTAAACACAGAATTTTTTCTAAGGCTTGAGAATAATTCAAACAGAAGCTAAAATTGATGGGGATTGCGAGAGTGAGAATGAAACATAAAGAGGTGTAAGTTAATAAGTTAAGTACCAGATAAGAAAGGTGGTTTGGGTTGATCGATCGGGAAATAGTAATGCTGGACATCTTGTAGCATTGGTAGGCGGCTTTATCATCCGCCTCCATGAATCAAGGGTCCAAAGTGGCCCTCGAGGAACTGATCGACACCTGGCAAGATCGCTTGCCTCCTTCCATGATCACAAATAGTAAGAAAAGAGGAAGTAGAAAGCTAGTAGAAGGAGATGGTGTGAGAAAAATGGTTGGAGGGGTTATGAATTTAAGAATCAACAGGATCGTCCAGGACGATCGCAGAATCATCTAGGACGATCGCAGAATCGTCTAGGATGATCCAGTGCAATAATTGTAGCTGAATGATTGGTCAAAAAAGGTGAACATATTGTCCATGATGTTTTGATATCGTCTGACGAGATGATTAGACACAGGTGATTATCCCTAGGCGATAATCTAGATAACTGTTGAAAAAGCATATCGTCCAGGACAATGAGGTGGATTGTCCAGGATGATGATCAATAATGGATCATACCGACCAAATTTAAAGTGTTTAAATGCACTACCACGTGTATCGTCCAGGATGAAAAGGTTGATCGTCAGGGACGATGCTCCAATAATCGATCGTACTGGCCAAATTTAAGGCTTATTAAATGTATTTCCACGTGTATCGTCCAGGATGAACAAGTGGATCACATGGGATGATTAACAGTAATTGAGCATGGAGTAAAGGCATCATCCAAGATGAAAGAGGATCGTCCAGGACAATCAAGGATGATTATAGTAGAGGACGATTATATCGTCTAAGATGATAATGTATCATCCATGATGATAAAGAGCAGAAAGGTCAGAACAGCCAGTAGATGGAATTTAGAAGTGAATTGAACCAATCAATCAGCGCGCTATGAATATTGTCTGAAACGATGTAACAAAAAAGTTTAAATCAAAGGATGGACAGAGTTGATCAGGGAAGGCCCAAAAATATAACACTAGAAAGTTAAAATAGATAAAAAAGAGAAAAACAAAATGAAAAACAATAAGTATTTTTTATTTAAAAGGTAAAATTTCCAGGAGATTGAATTTAGGAACTTGTAAGACCAATGTATTAACATCGATGAAATCAGAAAAAGAAAGGTAGAATATTCGTTCCTGCTAACCCTAGCTCAGACTTCTCTTAGGGAAAAAATCATATTTTGAAAACAAGAGATCTAACTCAAAACAAACCAATTAGATAAGAAAAAAAAATGTCGGTTCAAAACTTGGTTCCAGAAAAATATCTTATAGAATAGTAAATCAATGTGATTTATCACAATCATGAAATTTGAAATCAAGCCTTTGAAAATATCAAGTGACACATGAATTCTTCAAAGATTTAAAAGTTTTTAAAAGAGAGGGAAGCTTTTCTTTTTGTGGGCTCATTTTATGTCTCTTATCAATTTAATTAGCACACTTTACACATCTTTTGATTTTTGATACACATTGTGTATTTTTCAATTTTTGGCGATCATTGCGCAACTTTTGTTTTAGCATTATTAGCCAGCTTTTTTCTGTTATTTTTATAAGCTATATCTCTTTTGAAAACTCTCAAATATTCTCAGTTGTGAGTATATCTTCAAGATATTAGAGAAGAAAAACTCACTCTCTAAAAAAGAGAAGAATAAACCACAAAATAGAATCAAATTCTTATGATAAATGCAACATCAAGATTTGAAAGAACATAAAGTAATATAAAGACTTTTGAATATTATATATATATATAAGATAGATTACTATAGCAAGATAGAAATAAACCTAATTGCAAAGTTCAGTTGTTTATTTGAGATAGAATTTTGTTAAAAAAAGAAAATTACACTACTAAAAGAGGTTTGAGGTAGGGAAACAATCAACCGTGTTTCTCCCATTAACTAATTTTTGGATGTTTAGACATTGATTATAAAAATTCCAAAACTAAAAACAAATACAAATATCATTTCAAAGGAAAACAAAACATTAGAGATGAAATAACTAGAAAATTAATAAACATAAAAAAAGAAAGCAACAATAATCAACAGAGTAGTAAACAAGCAATCTAGAATTTATCAAGTTGTAAGTTTAAGTAATTATGAGCCGTGAGCCTCCACTGTCCAGGTATCATATGCTCTCATGAGGTTTTTGGTGAGAGCACACCTACAAAAATCATCAACAGTTAGATTTAGGAACCCAAATAGGTTTGGGCCCCTTCTTATGAAAAGAAGAATGCAATGCATGTGTGTTATGTTGTGAATCATGAAATTTTGATCTCTACACCCAATGTGTACTATGGTGAATAATGTAAGTGTGTGCAATGTGTCCTAACATGCTGCATGAAAAATATCTAACTCCAGGAAAAGGATTTACTAATCTGTTTGGCTTATAATGTCTCTTCCTAGGTTTTGGCTTTGGATGAGGTATTGATGTATTCCAATTTCTCTCAAGTGTATTCAATTTAGCTTTGATCCTCAAGTTAACACTTTTTAAATTAGCATTATCAACTCTCAAATTTTGCTCCATATGCCCAAATTTATCAATGTAAGTCTTAAAATTAGATTCAAGTGAGGAGTAGGATGCTTTCAATGAATCATGCTCAATAACCAACTATGAGTGCTTTTTATTCAATACATCAAACTTATCAAGTAAAGAAATATGATTGCTGTCAATTTGGGAATGATCTTTTAATAAGATTTCATGCTCTTTTTATAAATTCAAAAATTCTAATTTCAAGCTAGCATTTATTTTATTAAGTTTTCTATATGTTGCATGAATTTTCTCACAAATTTCAACTAATTGATCATAGGTTGGTCACATACCTCTTCTTGATCAGATTGTTCATGTTGATTATCGGCTATTAACCATAAGTTTATTGTTTCCTCCTCTACTTCAATTTCAGAGGAGTTAGATGCATAATTTGCTCAGAAAGCTTTTTGAGATCTCTTCTTGTCCTTCCTGTATTTGGGTTTCTCCTTATCCTCCTCCTTGCTTGGGTGCTCCTTAAGAGAAGGACAATCAGCTTTAATATGTCTAGTATTTTTGCATTCAAAGCAAACAACATCAGAAGAACTTTTTTAATTTTTACTATCCTTATCTCTTTTCCACTTCTAATGGTCTTTTTGCTTCTTCCTCAAAAAGCTTTTGAATTGCCTAGTGATGACGGCAACATCATCATTCTTAGATCCGGAAGAACCAGTGTTCATTTTGTTGGCCATTAGTGCCACAATTTTCTCCTTCTTTTTTGCACCTACATCAAGATTTCTTTGATTCACTCCTTGCTCGTAAGCAATGAGTGATCCAAGTAAGTTATCAATCGAATAAGTGTTCAAATCTTTAGATTCAGTAATTGCAGTGATCTTCGCATCAAAAGAGGAAGGCAAGCATCATTAAATTTTGTTCACTTTTTAATAGTTTCTGAGTTCTCTTCCTAAGGCATGCAAAGAGGTAACAATTTGAGTAAAACTTATATACATTTCAGAAATTGATTCAGAAGGTAAAAGAATATTCAATCGAGATTATTTAACTTCATTGGTTCCTTCATAAGTTACAGATAATCTATCTCAAATTTCTTTACCAGTTGCACAAGTTGAAACACGTATATAATCTTCAAATTTTAAAAAAAAGAAAAAAATTGTTCAAGCATTTTGCATTAAGTTGTGCTAAATCTCTTTCATCAGAAGTCCATTCAATAAAAGGAATTTCAGTTTTAATGCCTTAAGTTCATGAGAAGGTGGTGTATAACCTTCTTTAATAAGCATCCACATACGATAGTCAATTGATTATAAAAACGTAGACATGCGAGTTTTCCAAAAATAAAAAGGAATATTATCAAACAAAGGTGGACGTATCATAGAATATCCTTCTATTATGTTACGATTACCAAAGTTAGAATTGATTAAAAATTCAAATAGTTTTCAAATTTAATTTTATGAATCCCGCTCTAATACCACTTAAAAGATCGTTAGGGATATTAAGCCCACATGAACAAGACCGAGGCTAGCCAAGAGGGGGGTGAATTGGTGTTTTAAAAAACTTCTTTCAATCAAAAACTCAAAACTTAAACCAAAATTCACCACAATGATAATTAAAGTGTGGAAAAAATAAGTGTGAAAGAAAACAAAAAACACAAATATTTCTAGTGGTTTGGTCAACCTTGTACCTACGTCTACTCCCCAGAGGTGCCCTCCTAGTATTGCACTAAACTTAGTGACTCTCCTTTTGCTCCCACAGCTAGGCAGAGAAGCCCTAACAAAACCTCCTTTCCACCGACTCCATTGCGGCAGAGAACTGACTCCTTTTGCTAGCAGGCAGAGAACCTTGATCAATTGCTAAAGAAGACCTCCCTTGAGCCATTAAGAATGAGGAACAATGATTGGAGAATACACCTTGGACCCTTGCTTGGAACAACCCTTGTGAAACCCCTCACAAGCTTCCCCATATAAGTTCCTCCCTCTCTCTTCCTCTCCTCTAAGCTCTCTTAGGTATAAGCAGCAGCAAAGGATGCTTATGCTTGAGAAAACATGAGTACTTTAGATAGATTTTCAAGAACTAATTTTATCGTCTAGGATGATATTACTATTGTCCAGTATGAACAGTACAAATTAAACTCAATCAGCCGGAAGAACTTGGGATGATTAGATCCTACTATCCAGGATGATAATATATTATCCTATACGATTAGTACAAATCAGGGAATATCATCCAGAACATCGCCCTAGATGGTATGAAAATAAAATTACTTGATCGTCCAAGCTAATCTTGCGATCGTCCAGGCCGATTAGTTCAAATCTATGCAAAATCATCAAGAACATTGCTCTGAACAGATGATATATGATTTTTGGTCATCTAGGAGCAAACAAGGTTTTTTAATTGATCATCCTGGCCGATCCTATGATCATCCAGGTTGATATGATGGAATTAATCAACTTTAATTACTTTCCTTAATCACTAAATTAATTTAGGCATAATTGAACCCCATCGTCCAAGCTGATGTCCTGTATGATGATTAAAAAATAAAACTTCCTAAATAGATCAAGCAATTTATTCTTTCTGATTTGATCATATCGTCCCAACCGATATAAATATCATCCAGGACGATATTCTTAATGACGACTGCCTTAACCAGGATGCCCTAATTAGGGTTTTTATTTTTGATCGATCGTCCAAGATGATTTTAGGATCATCCTGGATGATATTATCAAAATCAGAAAACTTTAAGTCAGACAGAAAAAATTCACCCAAGTGTGTGTGTGCAGGGTTACTTAGCATCAGGAATCATAAAGATTACAATTGACTCAAGAAAGAGAAAAATTACATTACAAACTGACTCAGATCTAATCTACCCAATCTTGAGCTGGCTTGAGTTACACTTGATCTTGTTGACCTGAAATGTTAGTGGGCAAGGCAGTCATAAAAAAAATTAGAATGTTTGTTGTCATAAAAATTCTAATTCATAAAACTAGATTTGCAACAATCTTCCCCTTTTTGATGATGGCAAACTAAAATTAATCTAAACAATTTAAGACTGAACTAGAAGCAGTGCAATAATAAAAAACATAACAAATTCAAATTTTAAAATATGATGGTACAAGTACAACACACTACTCCCCCTTTTGACATCTCAAAAGGAGGAGGAGAACATAAGAAAAATAAAGCAGAAACTAAATAACAATACAACAAAAACAAATTACAATAAAAGAATAGCATAAAAAGAAAACTAATAAAATGATGGCCCCAGATCATCTGAAGGAGGAGGTGGTGGTGTTGGCTACTAAAAGTAGTTATATAGTGAGGTGAACTATACTCCAAACTAGGCCATATCCTGGTCATGCTACTACTACTAGTGTGCAATATAGGTGTTAAAACGGGCTATGTCCTCAGTACATTGTTGCTCCTGTGTAACAATATAAGTCTCAGAGCATGCCTCCCACTGGTTGAATCGCTTATCCAGCTCATCTAGCTGAGAGTTCTAGCGAAGTAGAGCAGGTACAGGAACAGATGGGGGAGCCTCCTCCTCTACTGCCCCCTGAGCTTCCTCATCCCCCTGGTGAAGATGAGTACTGTGAAGGACATTGAAGGAATTGTTGGAGTAGAAGGTAGGCTAGAGATTTAGAAGAGCAGAATATTGGAGGTTATATTTGGATTCTAAGACATAAGCAATGATATATCCTAGGGCTTGGTTTGTCTTCGTCCTATATCCTGGGTAACGAATAGTGGTCAGATGTTCAATGTAATAGAAAATCAAATCAATGGTGTTAAATTCGTGATGGGCTAAAATATAAAAGGTGGTGATCAAAAGAAGAGGAGTAATGTGGACGCAATCACTAGCTTTGGGAAAAATAGAGGTGTGAAGGACGTGATGGATTGTCCTAGCATATTTAACTAAAGAGCTAGTCTCTCTAACATGAAAGTGGGCATTGGTGTTGCGAAGAAAGTGGTTGGTCGAAGCCCATTCATAATCAGGGTTAAAACACATGGTATGAAGCTTATCCCCTGTGGTGGAGAGTTGTAAGAATTTTGGGCAATCCTTATTTGTAATCTCAATGGGGCATCAATTCACATATGATCCAAGAGAAGTAAAGGAAAAATTTATTCTAAGGCTCGTGAAGAATACAAATAGAAGCTCAAAATTGAAGGGGATTATGAGAGTGAGAATTAAACACAAAGAGGTGTGAGAGAATAAGTCAAGTACTAGATAGGAAAGGTGGTTTGGGTTGATCGATCAGGAAATAGTAATGTCGGCCATCTTATAGCGTTAGTAGCCAGCTTGATCATCCGCCTCCATGAATCGAGGGTCCAAAGTGGCCCTCGAGGAACTGCTCGACACTTGGCGAGATTTCTTGCCTCCTGCCATAATCATAATTAGTAAGAAAAGAGGAAGTAGAAAGCTAGTAGAAGGAGATGGTGTGAGAAAAATGGCTGGAGGGGCTCTTAATATAAAGAATCGGCCGGATCGTCCAGGACGATCGCAGAATCTTCCAACATGATCTGGTGTAATAATTGCAGCTGGACAATTGGTCAAAAAAGGCGATCATATCATCCGAGATAATCAGATATCGCCCGAGATGATTAGGCATAGGCAATCATACCGAGGCGACAATCCAGATGATATTTGAAAAGCAGATCGTCTAGGATGATGATAAATAATGGATCATATCGACCGAATTTAAAATGTTTAAATGCACTTCCACGTATATCGTCCAGGACAAACATGTGGATCGTCTTGGATGATGCTCCAATAATGGATCGTACTGGCCGAATTTAAGGCTTATTAAATGTATTTTCATGTGTATCATCCAGGATTAACAGGTGGATCGTGCGGAAGGATTACCAGTAATTAAGCAAGGAGTAAAGGCATCATCAAGGATGAAAGAGGATCATCTAGGATGATCAAGGATGATTGAAGTAGAGGATGATCATATTGTCCAAGACGATAATGTATCATCCAAGATGATAAAGAGAAGAAAGGTCTGAACAGCTAGCAGATGGCTTTTAGAAGTAAATTGTACTGATCGTCTAGGATGATATGAATATCTTTTGGGATGATGTGACAAAAAGTTTAAATCAAAGGATGGATGGAGATGCTCAGAGAAGGCCCAAAAATATAACACAAGAAAGTTAAAAAAGACAAAAAAGAGAAAAACAAAATGAAAAACAAAAAGTAAAATTTTTTTAAAGGTAAACTTTCTAGGTGATTCAATTTAGGGACTTGTAAGACCAATGTGTTAACATCGATGAAATAAAAAAAAAAGGTAGAATATCTGATCCTGCTAACCCTAGCTCGAACTTCATTTAGGGCAAAATCATATTTTGAAAATAAGAGATCTTACTCAGAACAAACCAATTAGATAAGAACAAAAAATGTTCGTTCAAAACTTTGTTCCAGAAAAATATCTTATAGATTAATATACCAAAGTGATTTATCACAATCATGAAATTTGAAATCAAGCCTTTTAAAATATCAAGTGACACATGAATTCTTCTAAGTTTTAAAAGTTTTTGAAAGAGAGGGAAGCTTTTCTTTTTATGGGCTCATTTTATTCCTCTTGTCAATTTGATTGACGCACTTTGCACATCTTTTAATTTTTGGTGATCATCGCATCTTTTGTTTTGGCATTATTGGCCACCTTTTTTTGTTATTTTTCCAAGCTAGATCTCTTTTAAGAACTCATAAATATTCTCAATTGCGAGTATATCTTCTAGTTATTAGAGAAGAAAAACTCACTCTCTAATAAAGAGAAAAATAAACCCCAAAATAGAATAAAATTCTTATGATAAATACAACAGTAAGATTTCAAAGAACTTGAAAGTAATATAAAGACTTTTGATTACGATATATATAAGGTAAATTACTGTAGCAAGATAGAAAAGATCTTAATTGCAAAGTCCAGTTATTTATTTAAGATAGACTTTTGTTAAAAAAAAAAGAAAATTACACCACTAAAAGAGGTTAGAGGGAGGGAAACAATCAACGGTGTTTCACCCTTTAATTGATTTAGGGATGTTTAGACATTGATTATACAAATTCTAAAAACTAAAAACCAGGAAAAAAAATATTATTTTAAAGGAAAACAAAACATTAGAGTTGAAATAACTAGAAAATCAACAAATATAAAAAAAGAATGCAACAATAATCAACAGAGTAGTAAACAAGTAAACTAGAATTTATTAAGCAGTAAGTTTAAGCAATTATGAGCCGCGAGCATCCATTGTCCAGGTATCATATGCTCTCACAAAGTCTTTGGTGAGAGCATACATACAAAAGTCATGAACAGTCAGATTTAGGAACCCAAACAGGTTTGGGCCCTTCTTTATGAAAAGAAGAATGTAATGCATGTGTGTTATGTTGTGAATCATGCAATTTTGGTCTCCACACCCAATGTATACTATGGTGAATAAAGCAAGTCTGTGCAATGTATCCAAGCATGCCACATGAAAAATATCTAACTCCAGGAAAAGGATTTACTAATATGTTTGGATTATAATGCCTCTTCGTAGGTTTTTGCTTTAGATCAATTGTTGAAGTATTCCAATTTCTCTTTAGTGTATTCAATTTAGCTTTTATCCTCAAGTTAACACTTTTTAAATTAGCATTATCAACTCTCAAATTTTTCTCCCTATGCTCAGATTTATCAATATAAGTCCTAAAATTAGATTCAAGTGTGGAGTAGGATGCTTTCAATAAATAATGCTCAATAATTAACTCTGAGTGCTTTAGATTCAATTCATCAAACTCATCAAGTAAAGACATATGATTGCTATCAATTTGGGAATGATCTTTTAATAATATTTCATGCTTTTTTTGCAAATTCAAAAATTTTAATTTCAAACTAGCATGCATTTTCTTAAGTTTTCTATATGATGCATGAATTTTTTCACAAATTTTAACTAATTAATCATAGGTTGGCTCACATACCTCTTATTCATCAGATTGTTCATGTTGATTATTGGCCATTAAACATAAGTTTATGGTTTCCTCTGCTTCAGTTTTAGAGGCATCGGATGTAGAATCCTCCTATAAAGCTTTTTGGGATCGCTTCTTATCCTTCCTATATTTGGGTTTCTCCTCATCCTTCTCCTTGCTTGCATGCTCCTTAAGAGTAGGACAATCAGCTTTAATAAATCCAAGCTTCCTACATTCAAAGCAAACAACGTTAGAAGAACTTTTAAAATTTTTGCTATCCTTACCTCTTTTCCACTTTTGATGGTTTTTTTGCTTCTTCCTTAAAAATCTTTTGAATTGCAGTGATCTTAGCATTAGAAGAGGAAGGCAAGCATCATAAAATTTTGTTCACTTTTTCATATTTGATGAGTTCTCTTCCTAAGGCATGCAAAGAGGTAATGATTTGAGTAAACCTTGTATATATTTCAGAAATTGATTCAGATTATTTCATATGAAAAAGTTCGTAGTCATGCAAAAGAATATTCAATTGAGATTGTTTAACTTCATTGGTTCCTTCATAAGTTACATATTATCCCAAATTTCAATACCAGTTGCACAAGTTAAACACACATATAATCTTCAGATTTCAAAGCATAGAAAAAATAGTTCAAGCATTTTGCATTAAGTTATGCTAAATCTCTTTCATCAAAATTCCATTCAGTAAAAGGAATTTTAATTTTAACGCCATTAAGTTCACGAGTAGGTGGTGTATAACCTTCCTTAACAAGCATCCACATATGTTAGTCAATTGATTATAAAAATGTAGACAAGCGAGTTTTCCAAAAATCAAAAAGAATATTATCAAACAAAGGTGGACGTGGAATTAAAAAATCCTTCCATTATGTTATGATTACCAAAGTTACCCATGAATCAAAATTCAAAAAGTTTTCAAACTTAATTTTATGAATCTCGCTTTGATACCACTTGAAAGTTTGTTAGGGATGTTAAGCCCTTATGAATAAGCTCGAGGCTAACCGAGAGGGGGGGGGAGGGGAGTGAATTGGTCTTTTAAAAGCTTCTTTCAATCAAAAAATCAAAACTTAAACAAAAATTCACCACAACGATAATCAAAGTACGAAAAAAAATAAATGCAAAAGAAAACAAAAGAACACAAAGATTTACAGTGGTTCGGTCAACCCTGTAAACACTGCCGTTGCTAGGTCCCATGTCCTGGATGAGAAAAGTGGAGGGTTGCATTAGGTAGTCAACAGCCAGTGTAAAACTTGTCAAACAATAATGACATAAATCTCTTAAGAAATTGTGTTAATGATAGGGCGTCCCCTGGAAGTGACGCGCTGTATGGCTTGAATAAAATGACAAGTGTGCAAGGGCAAGGGTTCCCACATCAAGGACGGATGTGGGAAAAGAAGCTAGTCCATGAAACTAAAATTAGGATAGGAACTTGGAATATAGGTTCTCTTACAGGAAAATTAATGGAATTAATATATATTATGATAGGAAGTTAAATATTTTGTGCATTCAAGAAACTAAATGGGTTGGAGAGAAGGCAAAGAAAATTGGTAATTTAGGATTTAAACTTTTGTATTTGGGTAGGAGTCGTACTAGAAATGGAGTAGGTGTTATTATAGATAAGAGTTTAAAGGATAATGTTATAAAAATTAATAGGATTAGAGATAGAATTATAGTTTTAAAGATTGTTGTTGATGGTAAGATTATTAATATTATAAGTGCTTATGCTCCTCAAGTAGGTTTGGATATGATTTCTAAATTAAATTTTTAAATTGACTTAGAAGAATTAATACAAAATATACCTCTTAAAAAAAGAGTTTTTATTGGAGGAGATTTAAATGGACATGTTGGTAGAGAGGTAGATGATTTTAAAAGCATTCATGGTGGCCATGGATTTGGAACGACGAATGAAGGTGGCAAGAACATATTGGATTTTTGTTTAGCATATGATTTTTCAATTGCTAATACATTATTTAAGAAAAGAAATGAGCATTCTCTGCACTTTAATAAAAATGGATATAGTACAACTCAAGATTGACTATTTTCTTATTAGAAAAATAAATCGTTTAGATTGCAAAGATTGTAAAGTTATTCTAAGTGAAAATTTATGTACCCAATATCGATTGTTAGTTTTGGACTTTAAGATAAAGGGGAATAAAATAAAAATAAAGTAAAATGATTTTCTAGGATTAGATGGGGGCATTTAAATAATATTAACAAAAATATTTTTGAGAATAAGATTTTAGATCTTAAGATTTTGTCTGTACATGAGGATGCTAATGTTATGTGGGAAAAAGTGGCTAGTGATATTAAGAATATTGTAAAAGATGTCCTTGGAGTATCAAAGGGAAAAACTCCTAATAGTAAAAATAGTTGGTGGTGGAATCCAAATGTGCAATTAAAGATTAAAAAATAAGAAGTTTTGTTATAAAAATTGGTTTAATTTTAAAAATTATGATAATTGAGAAATATATAAAGTGGCTCGTAAGGATGCTAAGAAAGAAATATATGATGCAAAGACATTGCTTTAGTGATTTATTATAATATTAGATACTAAAGAGGAAGAATGATATATGTATAAGTTAGCCAAACAAAGAGATAGGAGTAGTAAGGATTTAGTTTAAGTGAAGTGTATTAAGGATGAAGATCAAAAAATACTTTTCTTAGAGGATGATATTCAACAAAGGTGGATGAGATATTTAGTGAAAATAATATTTAGTATAGTGACCTTAGCACCCTAAATGAAAATAAAGATTTCTATTTTTATCAGCGTATTAGTAAAACTGAAGTTAAAGAGGCTTTAAAGAAAATGATGGGTGGAAAGCGTTAGAACTGATGTATTCCAATAGAGGTTGTGGAAATGCTTAGGAGATGAAGGAATTTCATGGCTTTTCTAAACTTTTAATACTATTTTGAAGACTAAAAAGATGCAGATGAGTGGAGAATGAAGTGTGTTAATTCCTATTTTTAAGAGTAAACATGATGCACAAAGATTGCGCGAATTATAGAGGTATCAAGTTAATGTGTCATACTTTAAAACTATGGGAGCGAGTTATGGAGCATAGGTTGCGGCGTTATACTAATGTTTCTCAAACTAAATTTGGATTCATGCCGGGTAGGTCAACTATGGAAGCCATACATTTATTAAGATGTTTAATGGAGAAATATAGAGAAAATTATGAGGATCAACATATGATATTTATTGATTTAGAAAAAGCATATGATAAAGTTCCAAGAGAAGTGCTATGGAGAGTTCTTGAAAAGAAAGGAGTCAATAAAGCTTATATTCAAATCATTAAAGATATGTATGCCGGACCTATTACTTGTGTTCAACCACAAGGTGGATTGACTAAGTATTTTCCTATTTCAGTTGGGTTACATCAAGGATTAGCCTTATTTTTTTTTGAAGAAATGCTAAAAAAGCATTAAGAAAAGAAAACAAGCCACCAACTACAAATCAGAGTAATCCTAAAGAATCACATTTCCTCCTTCAAGCAATACAAGAAAGAAGGAGGAATGGAAATATATTGAGATTTTCCCAAACAAAAGATCTTCAAGAGCAAAATTAGCACAAATATCAGCTAATTTGTTCCCATTCCTAAAAGAATGAGAAAAAAGAACTTGTTTAAAATCAGTCAAGAAAGATAAATTTTCATCAATTTGCCTACTAACCTTCCAACCTTTTATCTAACTCTTTAGCAGTTTGATGATATTAAGATTTGTCTCCTTCAATGATCACACCTTGAGCTTCTCATCCATCCTTTGATCATGTTCTTTATGTTGAGAACTGCAATAACTCTAATTGAGAGATGTCCCAGTGTAGGGAATTATTACCAAAAGATAATAAGAACTCCCTTTGTCATCACGGATTACTCCACCAATTCCCGCCAAGTGGTTTCTTTTAAGAGCAGCATCAATATAATTTTAACCCATCCGGAGGGAGGAGGATGCCAAGTTGAATTCAGCCTGAGCTAGTTAGCATCCAGTGTTCCTTTCGGGTTATAATAAAATTAGTTCTCAATGCAAAGGAGATAGCATTGGCAGCTATGATGAAGTCAGAATTTTCTCCCTTTCCATGAACGATCATACACCTGCTTTTCCAAACTAAAAAGACTATGTGCAAAGGATGTTACCTGAAAGCAAATCTTTCCCCATCTCATGTTGTAGGCTGTTCGGCAATCTTCAAAACATTGGAAAACTGGGATGTTAAAACCCCAACTTTCAGAATATTAGTAACTTTTATCATCTTGGAGCATCTCCCAATTATGTGGTTGATATCTTCATTTTCTTTACAACCTCTAGGACAGCCCGCACAATCACAGATTTTCCTATTGAACAAGAAAGCTTTGGAAGGAATTGCATTATGCCGAAGTCTCCACCAAAAGAATTCTATTTTCGGTTTCAATTTAAACTTTTTAAGCCACTCCCAATTATTCACCTCCTCTTCATGGTCTAACAGCATCATAAGCCAAAGCCGTGATGGATTCCCAGAAATTTTGATCTTCAAGACAACAGAATCATGAATCAAATTAATCTTGATAGGGATTTCAAGAATGGTATTAATAGATGCTCACCGAAATAAGCTTCCAATTTAGTAGTATCCCAATTGCAATTGGTATAAAAGAGTCAAGATGGTCTTCATGATTTTTATGTATGTTAATAAAAGTCGGCCAAGATGCAAACTTTTATCTAAAATCCAAGAGTCATGGATCCAATTGATAGAAACAGCCATTAGCAACCTCCCATTTAATGATATTCTTGAGAAATTTAGCCCCCATCAAAATGATTTTCCAAGAAGGAGAAAAACCACTCTTCAACCTTCCATACCATATATCTTTACCATATTTTGCTTTGATAATGGTATTTAACAGGGAATTATGATTTGTTAGAAAATTCCAAGCAAACTTTGCTCTTAAGGGACAACCATCAATGGAAGCAGAAAATAAGCTCTCCCCCCTTCAATTTTTGGTTTGCAAAGAAGATCACCATGAGGCAAAATGAAGACTAGCAAAACCTTCCTTTTTGCTCTAGATAAAACTTCTACACATTTTGTCAAACTCCTTCAAGATGCTAGAGGGACCAGAGAAAGAGTAGACAGAAAAAGTGGCAAAGAAAGGAAAGCTGATTTGCAAGAATCATTTTACATCCAAAGAGATGCAGTTTTTTCCCCAAGTATTTAATCTATTAGCTGCAGCTTCCAACAAAGGTTGAAATCAAGATGCTACCATTCTTCTTAAGGTCATTTAATCCAAGATAGTTCATCTCCTTGACCACATTGAATTTAAGAATGTTGACAACTTTATCTTGGGTCTTCTTTTTTGTATTTTTTAGCAAAAAGAATCATAGATTTAGCAGAATTAAGTTTCTGTCCCGTCCAGCTACAAGTAGTTGCAAATAATGTCTTCAATTCTTTCACCTCTTTCATCTTTGCCTCCTCAAAAATAAGAATATCATCCGCATAGAGCAGATGAGAGATCTTCGGTCCTGAAGTGGAAATAGAAATTCCTTTCCCTTCCTTCTCAAGGATAGAGCATTCGAAAAATAATTTGAGCACATAAAATGAAAAGAAATGGAGATAAGGGGCAACCTTGCCTAAATCCACATTTCCCTTCAATCCAATTAGTCTTCTTGCCATTAACCAAAATGCAGTATTTTGGATCAAAAACACAAACTCAATAAAAGCTCATAAATTTAGTGGGAAAGTTAAATCGTATAAGAACTTGCCTGAGTGTTTTGCCAAGCATACTGTCATAGGGCCTGTTCCATATCAGTTTGACTGCTAGCATCCTTTTTAGACTTGGACCACCTGAATTTGTTGAAAACTTCATGAGCAATGAGGACATCGATCTGCTAGAGATCTACCTTTAATAAAAGCTTCTTGTCAAGCCGTGATGAGTTTAGGGATAATTTTCTCCAATCTGTTTAACAACATTTTAGCTACAATTTTATAATGGTCATACATAAACTTATAGGACGGTAATAGACGGCTCTAGAGGATTTTTTGATTTTTGGAAATCAAAACTCAAAAGTCTCTTTCCAAGCCTGATCCATAGTACATGTAAAAAAAGAAGTGATTCACTAGACTCTAAGATTAGCCTTAAGCCCATATCTTTTTAACATTAGTCATGGATGTTCTCACTAGAATTTGTAAGAGGTTGTACCTTGGTGCATGCTTTTCGTAGATGATATTCTTCTTGTTGATAAGACTAGAGAGGGAGTTGAAGGTAAACTTGAATTATGGAGTCAACCTTAGAGTCTAAAGGTTTTAGCTTTGAGTAGAATCTAAAATGGAATATATGGAGTGTAATTTTAGTAAGTAATAGACTTAGTGAGGGGATAGTGACTTTGGGCAGATCAAGTCATTAATAAGAGTACACGTTTGAGATATCTTGGATCTATTGTTCAGAGTGATAATGAAATAAGATGGGGATATTAAGCAGAATTCAAGTTGGATGGTTGAAGTGGGAGATGCATCGGCTTGTTATGTGATAGAAATGTACCCTCAAACTTAAGGGAAAATTCTATAAGATGGTAGTGAGGCCTGCAATGCTTTATGGTGCTGATGTTGGCCATTAAAAGAGAAGCATAATACTAAGTTAAGTGTGGCAGAGATGAGGATGCTCAGGTGGATGAGTGATGAGTGGCTTTTATCTTTGGATCGAATACACGAAATGAGCACATCATGAAAAGTTGGAGAAGCTCCAGTAGAAGATAAGATTAGAGAGTGTCGCCTTATGAGGGTTTGGACACATAATGGTGAACTTTCCTATGACCCGATTAGGAAGGTAAAGGTATTTGATTTGATATATGTTAAGAAAGGTAGGGTAGGTTCTAAAAAGACTTGATTAGAAAATATAACAAATGACCTTTCTTTTATTATAATTTAAATGAAAATTTGACTTTTAATAGGACACAATGGAGAAAAAGGATTCATGTAACCGACCCACGTAGTGGGATAAAGGCTTAAAGTTGTTTAAAAGTTTCGTTAGGATATTAAGCTATAGAAATGGGCCCAAGGCTAACCAAGAGGGGGGGGGGGTGAATTCGTATTTTAAAAAAATCTTTTAGGCAAAGCACAAGTACAAACACATCACAAACAAAAAAAGTGCAAGAAGAAATAAATACGGAAGCAGTAAAAATAAGAACACAAGGGTTTAATATGGTTCGGTCAACTCGACCATACGCTACTCCTCGGAGCCGCGCCCTCCGAGTATGCACTACAATCGTGACTCTTCTTTAGCCCACAAGCTAGGCGGAGAAGCCTTTACAAACACCTCTTTTTGCCAACACCGGCAAGGCAGAGACCTTCCTCCTTTTGCTTTCCTCCTAAAGCAGGCAGAGAACCTCGATCGCTTGCTGGAACTTACTTCCCAACCCTTTCCAAGGACAACAGACTCTAGGGAAGAAAGAGGGAACAAATGCTTGGAGCAACCCTTGTGAATCCTCATAAGCTCCCCCTCACAAATCCTCTCTCTCTCTCTCCCCTCTCTCTCTCTTCTCTCCTTTTAGGTTTTCTCAGTCAAGAACAACAGCCAAAGATGTTCAAAAATGTTGAACAAGAGCTCTTAAATAGAAGAGCTTCAAAGGAGCTCATTAATTGCAAGTTGCCGGCAATATCGTCTAGGCCGATATGGACATCATCCTGGCCGATCAGTACAAATCCCATGAGATCGGCCAGAACATCGCCTTGAATGCAAACTGGACGATTAAAAATTTGCTTGATCGTCGAGGAAGATCTAACGATCGTCCAGGCCGATCAGTTCAAATCAGAGGAAAATCGTACAGAGCATCGCCCTGAATTCAAGCTGTCCGATCCCGATCGTCCAGCACATCGCCCTAAATTTGTGCTGGCTGATATTTATTGTACACAAGTAACTAAGGTTTTTGAATAGATAGTCCTGGTCGATCCTACGATCATCCAGGATGATGTGATCGTATCAATCATCCTTAATTACTTCCTTGATTTGTCTGATTAATTAAGGCACAATTGTGAATATCGTCCAAGCCGATCAAAGATTGTCCTAGCCGATTTCCAAAAATACAGAATACCTTAATTATTTATGGCAACAATTTCTTTTTGTTTTGATTCTAACATCCTGGCCGATACACATATCATCCAGGCCGATTTACTAATGACGGTTGCCTTAATTAAGAACTCCTTATTAGATTTTCTATTTTAAGCCCGATCGTCCAGGATGATGTAAATATCGTCCTGGCTGATTTGAGTAAAAACAGAAATTCTAAGTCTCTCAAGTGTGTATTTAGGGTTACTTTGCATTAGTCACACCAAAGATTACAATTGACTCAAGAGGGGAAAAATAAAATTACAGACTGACTCAACCCTAATCTACCCCATCTTGAGCTGGCTCCATTTTTTCGTCCAATCTTTGATTCCTAAAAGGTCAGTAGTAAAAGATAGTCGAAGTCAAGTAAGAGTGTTTACATAAATCAAAACATAGTTTATAGACCTGAATTCGCAACAATCTCCCCCTTTTTGATGATGGCAAAATACTACGACAAAAATTAAAAAAATAGCAGTGTAACATACGGAATTGAAAGTGCAAAAAAATATCCTAAAACTACTCCCCCTTTTGACATCTCAAAAAGGAGGGAACCATGAACAAAAGCAAACCACAAGATCCCTTTATTTTTTATTTTTTTATTTTTTTTATTTTTTAATCAAGGCATGATGATGATGTAGTATTTCATGTGCTTGATTTTAAAAATTTGTGAGTTAATGAATTAACATCATCAATAATCCAAAGAAGAGTAGAATGTTCGATCATGATTACCCTTAGCTCAGACTTTCTCTTAGGGTAGAATCGTCTTTTGAAATCAATGACCTAACTCAAAGAATCAATAGGATATGAGGAAAAAGAATCCATTCATCACTTGGTTTAAGGAAAATATCTTATAGAATAATGACCCAAAGTAAATTTATCACAATCGCAAAATACTCGAGATCAAGCCTTTGATACATGAAAACTTCTAAGTTTTTTAAAGATTTTGAAAGAAGAGATGAGCTTGCTTTTTAGTGGGCTCATTTTATGCCTCTTATCAATTAATTGGTGCTTGTGCACATCTTTTGCTTTTTGATATATAATTTTTAAATTTGGCGTCATTGCGCACCTTTTTTTGGCATCATTGGCCAATTTTTTTATTTTTGCAAGCTCCCTTCTCTTTTACAACTCTTAAAAAGTTCTTAGTTGTGAGTATATCTTCTAGATATTAGAAAATAGGGGATCTCTCTCTAACATAGAGAAGAATTATCCACAAAATAGAATCAATTAACCAATGACAAGAGTAACGAGGAATCTTGATGTGACAAAAAGACTTTAAGCATTATAAGTACAAGATAGAATTTCTTAAGTGAGTTTAGAAAAGATCTAAATTTCATACACAATCTTTAATTTGAAATAGATTTTTGATTAGAAAAGAAAACTATCCCACTAAAATAGGTTAGAGAAGGAGACACAATCAACGAAATATTCTTTCCATCTAATAGTTTAAGAGATGTAAAACATTTACTACAAATTCTCAAAAGCAAAGACAAGGCATACGATATCATATCAGCGATGACTTTTGAAGGCTAAAAAGCAATAAAAAGAAATCAAGCCAAATTAAACAAAAAAAAACAAAAAGGAAAAGAAAAATAAAGTGCAAAGAGGAAAAATAATTAAAAAACCAAATAAAACAAATAGAAGATCAAGTTTATGCAGTTATGTCAATCACACCCAATCTGGTCCTTAAAGAGCTGAATGTGTCGAAGGCCAGTGGTTTAGTAAAGATTTCAGCCAGTTGATTTTCAGTTGTTACATGGTGTAGCTCAATGTCTCTCTTAGTCACATGGTCTATAATGAAGTGATGTCTAATGTCAATGTGCTTAGTCCTTAAATGTTAGATAGGATTCTTAGAGATGCATATGGCACTAGTGTTGTTACAAAAGATTGAGATTGATCCTACAGGTAATCTTAAATCCAATACCTGTTGTTTTAACCGAAGGATTTGGGCCACACAACTTCCAAGAGCAATGTACTCAGCTTAAGCAGTGGAAAGTGCAACAAAATTTTGCTTCCTTCTAGACCATGAGACCAAAGATTATCCTATGAATTGACAAGTCCCTGAAGTACTTTTTCTATCAACCTTGCTTCCTGCAAAATCAGAGTCAGAAAATCCAATAATCTCAAAAGAAGTGTTGTGCCTAGGATACCAATCCCAAAGCTTTGGGTCCCCAAAAGATATCTAAAAATTCTCTTAACAGTAGTCAGGTGGGATTTCTTAGGGCCTGCTTGAAATCTAGCACAAAGGCAAACACTAAACATTATGTCGGGTCGGCTCGCAGTCAAGTAGAGTAAAGATCCAATCAAGACTCTGTACTTCTTCTGATCAATAGACTTACCACTTGGGTCCTTATCCAATAGAACACTACAAGTCATGGGAGTATTGATTGGCTTAGATTTATCCATCTCATATTTCTTCAAAATGTCCTTTATGTATTTTATTTGATTAAGAAAGGTTCCATCATCCAATTGTTTTATGCTAAACCCCAAAAAATAGGACAACTCTTCCATCATACTCATGTCAAACTCTCTACTCATTATTTTAGAGAACTCATCACAAAGTTTTTTATTAGGAGATCCAAAGAGTATATCATCCACATAAATCTGAA